>NW_024714395.1:0-7656 GCF_018991925.1 Homarus americanus
TTTCCCAAAAAGTCAATAATCTGTTTCCCCGAAAAGTCGATAATCTATTTTCCCGAAAAGTAGATAATCTACTTTTCGGGAAAGTAGATAACCAACTTTCCCGGAAAGTAGATTATTTCCCATTTTTTATGATACAAATTTCCCGTTTTCTATGATAATCTACTTCGCAAAATTAGGTAATTTTTCCCAAAAAGTCAATAATCTGTTTCCCCGAAAAGTCGATAATCTACTTTCCCGAAACGTAGATAATCTACTTTTCGAGAAAGTAGATAACCAACTTTCCCGGAAAGTAGATTATTTCCCATTTTTTTTATAATCTAATTCCCCATTTCTGATAAATCATTTATAAAATTGGAAATAATTTTTTCCCAAAAGTCAATAATCTGTTTCCCCGAAGTCGATATCAACTTTTTAAAGTGACTGAGTAATCTACTTTCAGGAGCTAAACAACCAACTTTCCCGGAAAGTAGATTATTTCCCATTTTTTATGATACAAATTTCCCGTTTTCTATGATAATCTACTTCGCAAAATTAGGTAATTTTTCCCAAAAAGTCAATAATCTGTTTCCCCGAAAAGTCGATAATCTACTTTCCCGAAACGTAGATAATCTACTTTTCGAGAAAGTAGATAACCAACTTTCCCGGAAAGTAGATATTTCCCATTTTATGTGATACAAATTTCCCGTTTTCTATGATAATCTACTTCGCAAAATTAGGTAATTTTTCCCAAAAAGTCAATAATCTGTTTCCCCGAAAAGTCGATAATCTACTTTCCCGAAAAGTAGATAATCTACTTTTCGGAAAAGTAGATAACCAACTTTCCCGGAAAGTAGATTATTTCCCATTTTTTATGATACAAATTTCCCGTTTTCTATGATAATCTACTTCGCAAAATTAGGTAATTTTTCCCAAAAAGTCAATAATCTGTTTCCCCGAAAAGTCGATAATCTACTTTCCCGAAAAGTAGATAATCTACTTTTCGGAAAGTAGATAACCAACTTTCCCGGAAAGTAGATTATTTCCCATTTTTTATGATACAAATTTCCCGTTTTCTATGATAATCTACTTCGCAAAATTAGTAATTTTTCCCAAAAAGTCAATAATCTGTTTCCCCGAAAAGTCGATAATCTACTTTCCCGAAAAGTAGATAATCTACTTTTCGGGAAAGTAGATAACCAACTTTCCCGGAAAGTAGATTATTTCCCATTTTTTATGATACAAATTTCCCGTTTTCTATGATAATCTACTTCGCAAAATTAGGTAATTTTTCCCAAAAAGTCAATAATCTGTTTCCCCGAAAAGTCGATAATCTACTTTCCCGAAAAGTAGATAATCTACTTTTCGGGAAAGTAGATAACCAACTTTCCCGGAAAGTAGATTATTTCCCATTTTCTATGATTCAAACTTCCCGTTTTCTATGATAAGTAGATAACCAACTTTTCCAGAAAGTAGATATTTCCCATTTTCTGTGATACAAACTTCCCGTTTTCTATGATAATCTACTTCGCAAAATTAGGTAATATTTCCCAAAAAGTCGATAATCTACTTCCCCGAAAAGTCGATAATCTACTTTCCCGAAAAGTAGATAATCTACTTTTCCGGAAAGTAGATAACCAACTTTCCCGGAAAGTAGATATTTCCCATTTTTTATGATACAAATTTCCCGTTTTCTATGATAATCTACTTCGCAAAATTAGGTAATATTTCTCAAAAAGTTGATAATCTACTTCCCCAAAAAGACGATAATTGTCATGGTTTTGGGGTGGATCGGTGGTAGTATGAGTGGATTATATTATATAAAGATAATAATATGTCGTATTTCTTATTTCTTACCGTAGAGTTCGATACCTTCACACTGGTCACTTACAGGAGATTATGGTGTATCTACGTAGAAGTTCACTCCACCACCCGACATTCCATGATTTATACTTGATAAATGATGATTTAATGAATTCATTTAATTTTCAACATCCATCTAAGTTACTGGTTATACTTTGTCATAACCAATCAGTCATTACCTTTAGTAATAATAAGATAGGATCACAGATACAGGCAGATAATTGCACTTACATTTATTTGTCAAGCTTCCATACAATGATTTACAATTTGCATGGATATATGATTCACTCACGTTCACGTTGTAATAAAATTAATCTTCTAAAAGAGAATTTTAACTTGGGGACACATGTGATTACTCTACTATGAGTATAACTTAACAGAGCCTTAATTCTTCAAGTGATACATTTACTGCCAGCCTGGATTGATTTTGTCGCAACCAGGCTTCCGCACAAGAACTTCTTTCCACGGGCCACAGCAACAAAAAGTACTCTTGGGTTACCACACATGGTGTCGTGCAGGAGAACTCTGTAAGAGTGACTTGAATTAACCAATAGACCAGCCTGGATTGCTCTTGTCGCAACCAGGCTTCCACACGTGATATTTCCACGGGGATAACAACCTAGGTTAACACGCTTAGTCTCGTGTCGATCACGGTTCACAGGACGGAGTGGCGGTGGAGGACTCTGTGTGGTGTGGTGTCCCGCCCCCTTTCAGGAGGGAGAGGATGGAGACGACGTCTTAACTAACCCATGGCTCAGGGGATACTACTTAAAATGAGGTTTTTGGGTGTGAAGCGATGAACAGTACAACACTGTTTCACTGCCCACCCCCCTAAAGGCTGGCTAACATACACTAATTGAAAAATACATGTCCCAGTTATGCCTCGCCGGGCGTCTTATCTCTGGTAAAACAAACTTTGGAGTTGGTTGCGTGGGTAAGCTTAACGCAACCCATGACAATAATCTACTTCCCGAAAAGTAGATAATCTACTTTTCCGGAAAGTAGATAACCAACTTTCCCAGAAAGTAGATATTTCCCATTTTTTATGATACAAATTTCCCGTTTTCTATGTTAATCTACTTCGCAAAATTAGGTAATATTTCCCAAAAAGTCAATAATCTACTTCCCCAAAAAGTCGATAATCTACTTTCCCGAAAAGAAGATTAATATAACACCATCCATCATCACTACATATAACACCATCCACCATCACTACATATAACACCATCCATCATCACTACATATAACACCATCCATCATCGCTACATATAACACCATCCACCATCACTATATATAACACCATCCATCATCGCTACATATAACACCACCCATCATCACTACATATAACACCATCCATCATCACTACATATAACACCATCCATCATCACTACATATAACACCACCCATCATCACTACATATATACACCATCCGTCATCACTACATATAACACCATCCCATCATCACCATAGCATATAACACCATCCATTTCACATATATAACACCATCCACCATCACTACATATATACACCATCCGTCATCACTACATATAACACCATCCATCATCACTACATATAACACCATCCATCATCACTACATATATACACCATCCGTCATCACTACATATAACACCATCCATCATCACTACATATAACACCATCCATCATCACTACATATATACACCATCCGTCATCACTACATATAACACCATCCATCATCACTACATATAACACCACCCATCATCACTACATATAACACCACGAAAACCTATAGGTGGCGAGGAATTAGCATTGAAAGATGTCATTAAATTATTATTTCTGTAGTAGGGATATTAGCCAGTGAGGTCCCACCCCATGCTATCATTACACACGAACACGTCCACAAGTGTGGTAATGAGACGAATTTGAGTATAAAAGGCCTTTGAAAACCCCCGAAGCGCGTGTTTGAAGTCAAGAGGCGATACACGGGTTCATTACCAGACCCGGATACAGTGGTGTGGGAATGGACTCACTTCACGGGGGTTATGTAGTTGGAAGTCGTCCTAGTGTGGTGAAAATGAATGAGACTCCTGTAAATCGTGGCCACACACTCGCATGCTAGGTTAATGTTGCTGGAACACAAGTTAAGGTGTTGAAACTCTTGTATATCGCCGGCACTACACGTTACAGGCCTGAGTTCTTAACATAGTCCATACGTGACAAAGACGTGTACTGGAACATGAACCACGAAGGTTAATGATTCTTCCAGGGGTTAATTACATGACTCACGAAGGTTAATGAGTCTTCTAGGGGTTATACGGCAACTTGATGACTTTACACAACCTCTGACCATTACACCACCATGATGAGTCACCTTTACCTCTAATTACCTGGTCATTATCCCTCTTAATTACTCCACCCAGATGTAATTATGTATAAAAACATTAATTAAGATATTCTGCTGGAGATTAATTACATCACGGATTATAGAACTTTTTAATACGGTGATTATTGTACCGAGATTACACTGTATATTATGTAGCTGCACTATACAACACCCTGCACCATACAAATACATCATAATACACCATACAACATCCCCCCACTGTACAAATACAACACCCTACGCTATTCAAACACACCAGCTAAACATTACCATACAAATTGCCACACGTGTCACCCCATTCTCTGACTCCATCCATACAATACCAGACTCGTATCCTAGCTGTCGTGTCCTCTGTCTCTTCTGTTGCTCCTCCTCTGGTCACGATGGTTTTAACCCCCAGGTCATCCTTAGGGTTAGATCATTCTCGAGTCACCCAGTTCTCGTTAGTCACTCTTAAGCCACCCAGGTCAACCTCAGGCATTGCTAGGTCACTCTTAAGTCATCCAGGTCATCCTCAGGCATTGCTAGGTCACTCTTAAGTCATCCAGGTCATCCTCAGGCATTGCTAGGTCACTCTTAAGTCATCCAGGTCATCCTCAGGCATTACTAGGTCACTCTTAAGTCATCCAGGTCATCCTCAGGCATTGCTAGGTCACTCTTAAGTCATCCAGGTCATCCTCAGGCATTTTGCTAGGTCATCTTCAGGTCTCGTTAGGTTACACTCAAGTCTCCCAGTTCTCGCTAGGTCATGCTCAGGTCACCCAGGTCATTATTAAAGCACTAGATTCCTACAGGTCAGGACAGGTCAGGTCAAAACTGCCTGCCTGTCACCCATTACCATACAGAGGTTAGAGGTGAAAGGCGATCGTACTAGATTAAGAGGTTCATATGGATGGTAATGGTGTGGTGAGCAGGAATGTGGCGGTGGCGGCCTGGTGGTGGTAGTGGCGGCCTGGTGGTGGCGGTGGCGGCCTGGTGGTGGTAGTGGCGGCCTGGTGGTGGTAGTGGCGACCGTATTTACCTACCTGATAAGAGGCTCCGTCACTAGATTTCTCCTCCACCCACCCACCACCCACTCTTCCACCCACCACCCACCTCCACCCACCAATACTCCACTACCATCCCTGCAGACAACAAGACCCTCCCATCTCCTACCCAACCAAACAATGAAAGTGACTGACCGGATCATTCAGTATCTTCATGTAGATGTTGATCGCCCTCACGCCGGGGATACAGTACTGGACCCGGATACTGTGGCCACGTAGCTTATAGTTGTTAAGTGTCGCTTGAGTCTCCTCGGCGTCGTCCGCATCATTAAACTCCACCAGTCCCCAGTCCTGAAGTGCCCCGTTACGCATCGCGATCTGTGGGAGGAGGTGGTGAGATTGTATTACCGGACGTGGGGGCTACTGGTGCTGCTGGTAGGGGCTATAGAGAGGAGAGAGAGAGAGAGAATGTGAGAAAAAGTGAGAGGTGAGAGAATTAGAGAAAGAATGTGAGAAAAAGTGAGAAAGTGAGAAAGACCAGTACACACAGGTTTAAAGAATAAGCTCAATACACATGTGTCTAAACCAGTGACGAACATTAGAGCTCAACTTAAACCCTAACATACTCATAACAAACCACTGACACTTAAACGTTACAGAAAACCCCTTAAACGTTACAGAAAACCCCTTAAACGTTACAGAAAACCCCTTAAACGTTACAGAAAACCCCTATCAACTAACCTGGCAGTATGGAGGATTGGTGACTTTACTGAAGACTCTCCTGAATTCCCCCATATCCCTGTAGTCCTTGGGCAGGCGGTCGACGTAGAGGCAGGTGGAGTGGAGAGAAGCAAAGGTGACGTGGCCAGGGTCAAGCCAGTCGCACACGAGCACTGAATCCCTCAGCTCTCGACCGTCCAACACCGACTTGGCCTGTAGTGCTACCTCCTTCGTCACGTACTCGATGAATCCATAACCCTTGCTCTCGCCTGCTGGTGGTCACAACGAAGAAGGTATAGTGTAGGTATGATGTTCTTTGTTAATGGTGATTGGTATAGTGAAAATAGTAGTAATAATAATGTTAATAGTATCAGTAATAGCGATAAAATATAATATGATGATAGTAATAATATAAGACAAATCACAATTACATCAATAATATGTAAAATGAGAAAAGGACGTGTTTGTATGTGCGTGTCTCGTCTTTCAGGGGGGTGCTAGGTAAAGTGGGCTTGGGGTCTTGACGCTGAGGGCTCAAGACTCTAACACTGAGGGCTGAGACACTCACACTCTTACGCCAAACTTTCATAACTCGATAAAGCTCACGGCCTTATTTGCATACTCAAAATGGCCAGCAAAGGCAGAGGAAATACAGAGTTTATATACTTTGACGCCTGTGTGTGTGTGTGTGTGTGTGTGTGTGTGTGTGTGTGTGTGTGTGTGTGTGTGTGTGTGTGTGAACGTATCTAGTTATGGTCGAGGCTCTCTCTCTCCACACACACACACACACACACACCCACACACACACACACACACACACACACAGAGGCCATTATAATGTGACTTTACTCTGGGTTAAATCTCATTGTCGCTACGTGTCCGGTAAGCAAGACCTGACATATTGCGTTCTTGGTACCATCAGGAGTACAAACTCAATAACACGGTCACACACCTCCTTAGGGGACGCAGACGGAGGTATTAACGTAGTAGGGGGTGACGGCGAGAGCGTGTCAAAGAAAATGTGGGTTGGGTGTCTTGGTGTAGAATGGCAGGGGGAAACTTGGGTAAAATTTGATTACTCTATGAAGTACCTACATGTTTCTCCTGCTGCTGCCCCCTCCACCTTCCTCTTGCCTCCTTCTCTTCCTACTGCCTTCTTTTCCTCCTCCTGCCCTTCCCCCTTCTCTTCCTTATCATACAACAATAGTATATAATTTATACATAATAATACAACAGTTATACGTGACCTACCAACCAGCATGGCCGGCCACCTAGGTGTGAATTTGTTTAAGGTGTAGAAGCTGTCGCCTACACAAAAACTACACCCTGAGTTAACGAGCTGCATGACCCAGTGTCAAGGAAAAGTTCGAGAAGACCGGACAACTCGCCAACTGCACTGGCTAACTATTACCCGGGAATACGATCCACAAATCGATTAACATCCAGGTCCCCAATTACTGCTGGGTAGACAGAGGCAAATGAGGCAAATGGCGTAAAGAAACTTGTCCATAGTTTCACCCAGCCCGGGGATCGAACTCGGGTCCACTCTCTTGCGAGGCGAGGATAGTGACCATTACACCACAGCCACCTTACACATCAACATACACACAACTTAGTATACACACCAACATACACACCTATATGTCTACAAGCCTCCACACCATCATACACACAACTATGTATACACCGCTGTTATACAAGGTTAGGTGAAATAATACATAGTGGAGGAACAGGAGGTCACACGGCCTG
>NW_024714396.1:0-17325 GCF_018991925.1 Homarus americanus
GCAGTGGTCACATTGTCATTGTTACAGGGTGTGGTCACATTGTCATTGTTACAGGGCAGTGGTCACATTGTCATTGTTACAGAGCAGTGGTCACATTTCCTTGTTACAGGGCAGTGGTCACATTGTCATTGTTACAGGCAATGGTCACATTTCCTTGTTATAGGGCAGAGGGTCACATTGTCATTCTTACAGGGCAGTGGTCACAAAGTCATTGTTACAGGGCAGTGGTAACATTGTCATTGTTATAGGGCAGTGGTCACATTGTCACTGTTACAGAACAGTGGTCACATTTCCTTGTTACAGGGCAGTGGTCACATTCTCAGTGTTACAGGGCAGTGGTCACATTGTCATTGTTACAGGGCAGTGGTTACATTGTCATTGTAACAGGGCAGTGGTCACATTGTCATTGTTACACGGCAGTGGTGACATTGTCATTGTTACAGGGCAGTGGTCACATTGTCATTGTTACAGGTCACTGGTCACATTGTCATTGTTACAGGGCAATGGTTACATTGTCATTGTTACAGGTCCAGTGGTCATACTTTCATTGTTACAGGGCAGTGGTCACAATGCCATTGTTACAGGGCAGTCGCAGTGATCACATTGTCATTGTTACAGGGCAGTGGTCACATTTCCTTGTTACAGGGCAGTGGTCACATTGTCATTGTTATAGGGCAGTGGTGACATTGACATTGTTACTGAACAGTGGTCACATTTCCTTGTTACAGGCCAGTGGTCCCATTGTCATTGTTGCAGGGCAGTGGTCACATTGTCATTGTTACAGAGCAGTAGCCACATTGTCATTGTTACAGGGCAGTGGTCATACTCTTTGTTACAGGGCAGTGGTCACATTGTCATTGTTACAGGGCAGGGTCACATTGTCATTGTTACAGGGCAGTGGTCGTATTATCATCGTTACGGCAGTGGTCACATTGTCATTATATAGGGGCAGTGGTCACATTGTCATTGTTACAGGACAGTACCATTGTCATTTTTACCGGGCAGTGGTCACATTGCCATTGTTACAGGGCAGTGTTTACATTGTCATTGTTACCGGGCAGTGTCACATTATCATTGTTAGGGTGGGTCACATTGCCATTGTTACATAAGCAGTGGTCACATTGTCATTGTTAAAGGCCAAGCACTGATGACATTTCCTTGTTACAGGGCAGTGGTCACATTGTCATTGTTACAGGGGCAGTGGTCACATTGTCATTGTCATAGGGCAATAGTCACATTGTCATTGTTACAGAGCAGTGGTCACATTTCCTTTTGTTACAGGGCAGTGCTCATACTGTCATTGTTACAGGGTAGTGGTCATGCTTCTTCATAGGCAGTGGTCACAGTATTGTCATTGTTACAGGGTAGTGGTCACGTTTCCTTGTTATAGGGCAGTGGTCACATTGTCATTGTTACAGGGCAGTGGTCAATTGGTCATGCTCATTCTTACAGGGAATTCGCAGTGGTCACATTGTCATTGTTACAGGGCAGTAGTCACTTTGTCATTGTTACAGGGCAGTTGTCACATTGTCATTGTTACAGGGCAGTGATCACATTGTCATTGTTACAGGGCAGTGGTCACATTGTCATTGTTACAGGGCAGTGGTCACATTGTCATTGTTACAGGGCAGTGGTCACATTGTCATTGTTACAGGTCAGTGGTCACATTGTCATTGTTAAAGGGCAGTGATGACATTTCCTTGTTACAGGGCAGTGGTCACATTGTCATTGTTAAAGGGCAGTGATTACATTTCCTTGTTACAGGGCAGTGGTCACAGTGTCATTGTTATAGGGCAGTGTTCACATTGTCATTGTTACAGGGCAATGGTCACATTGTCATTGTTACAGGGCAGTGGTCACATTGTCATTGTTATAGGGCAGTGGTCACATTGTCATTGTTATAGGGCAGTGGTCACATTGTCAATGTTACAGGGCAGTGGTCACATTGTCATTGTTACATTGCAGTGGTCACATTGGCATTGTTACAGGGCAGTAGTCACATTGTCATTGTTACAGGGCAGTGGTCACATTGTCATTGTTACAGGGTAGTGGTCACATTGTCATTGTTACAGGGCAGTGGTCACATTGTCATTGTTACAGAGCAGTGGTCACATTTCCTTGTTACAGGGCAGTGGTCACATTGTCATTGTTACAGGCAATGGTCACATTTCCTTGTTATAGGGCAGAGGGTCACATTGTCATTCTTACAGGGCAGTGGTCACAAAGTCATTGTTACAGGGCAGTGGTAACATTGTCATTGTTATAGGGCAGTGGTCACATTGTCACTGTTACAGAACAGTGGTCACATTTCCTTGTTACAGGGCAGTGGTCACATTCTCAGTGTTACAGGGCAGTGGTCACATTGTCATTGTTACAGGGCAGTGGTTACATTGTCATTGTAACAGGGCAGTGGTCACATTGTCATTGTTACAGGGCAGTGGTCACATTGTCATTGTTACAGGGCAGTGGTCACATTGTCATTGTTACAGGGCAGTGGTCACATTGTCAGTCATTGTTGTTATGGGGCAGTGGTCACTTTTGTCATTGTTATAGGGCAGTGGTCACATTGTCATTGTTAAAGGGCAGTGGTCACATTGTCATTGTTACAGGGCAGTGGTCACATTGTCATTGTTACAGGGCAGTGGTCACATTGTCATTGTTACAGGGCAGTGGTCACATTGTCATTGTTACAGGGCAGTGGTCACATTGTCATTGTAACAGGGCAGTGGTCACATTGTCATTGTTGCAGGACAGTTGTCACATTGTCACTGTTACAGGGCAGTCGCAGTTCTCACATTGTCATTGTTACAGGGCAGTGGTCACATTGACATTGTTTCAGGGCAGTGGTCACATTGTCTTTGTTACAGGGCACTGGTCACATTGTCATTGTTACAGGGCAGTGGTCACATTGTCATTGTTACAGGGCAGTGGTCACATTGTCATTGTTACAGGGCCGTGGTCACATTGTCATTGTTACAGGGCAGTGGTCACATTGTCATTGTTACAGGGCAGTGGTCACATTGTCATTGTTACAGGGCAGTGGTCACATTGTCATTGTTACAGGTCAGTGGTCACTTTGTAATTGTTAAAGGGCAGTCATGACATTTCCTTGTTACAGGGCAGTGGTCACATTGTCATTGTTACAGACAGTGGTCATTGTCATTGTAATAGGGCAGTGGGTCATATTGTCATTGTTACAGAGCAGTGGCTACATTTCCTTGTTACAGGGCAGTGCTCACATTGTCATTGTTACAGGGCAGTGGTAACATTTCCTTGTTATAGGGCAGTGGTCACATTGTCATTGTTACAGGGCAGGGTCACATTGTCATTGTTATAGGCAGTGGTCACATTGTCATTGTTACAGGGCAGTGGTCACATTGTCATTGTTACAGGGCAGTGGTCACATTGTCATTGTTACAGTGGGCAGTGGGCACATTGTCATTGTTTACAGGGCAGTGATCACATTGTCATTGTTACAGAGCAGTGGTCACATTTCCTTGTTACAGGGCAGTGGTCACATTGTCATTCTTACAGGGCAGTAGTCACATTTCCTTGTTACATGGCAGTGGTCACATTGTCATTGTTACAGGGCAGTGGTCACATTGTCATTGTTACAGGGCAGTGGTCACATTGTCATTGTTACAGAGCAGTGGTCACATTTCCTTGTTACAGGGCAGTGGTCACATTGTCATTGTTACATGGCAGTAGTCACATTTCCTTGTTACATGGCAGTGGTCACATTGTCATTGTTACAGGGCAGTAGTCACATTGTCATTGTTACAGGGCAGTGGTCACATTGTCATTGTTATAAGGCAGTGGTGACATTGACATTGTTACTGAACAGTGATCACATTTCCTTGTTACAGGCCAGTGGTCCCATTGTCATTGTTGCAGGGCAGTGGTCACATTGTCATTGTTACAGAGCAGTAGCCACATTGTCATTGTTACAGGGCAGTGGTCATACTCTTTGTTACAGGGCAGTGGTCACATTGTCATTGTTATAGGGCAGTGGTCACATTGTCATTGTTACAGGGCAGTGGTCGTATTATCATCTTTAGATGGCAATGGTCACATTGTCATTGTTATAGGGCAGTGGTCACATTGTCATTGTTACAGGGCAGTGGTCACATTGTCATTTTTACCGGGCAGTGGTCACATTGTCATTGTTACAGGGCAGTGGGTCACATTGTCACAGCACCGGGCAGTGGTCAGCATTGTCATTGTTACAGGGCAGTGGTCACATTGTCATTGTTACAGGGCAGTGGTCACATTGCCATTGTTACAGTGGGCAGTGGTCACATTGTCATTGTTAAGAGGGCAGTGGTCACATTGTCATTGTTACAGGGCAGTGGTCACATTGTCATTGTTATGGTGGCAGTGGTCACATTGTCATTGTTACAGTGGGCAGTGGCTTCATTGTCATTATATAGTGGTCACATTTCCTTGTTACAGGGCAGTGGTCACATTGTCATTGTTACAGGTCAGTAGTCACATTTCCTTGTTACATGGCAGTGGTCACATTGTCATTGTTACAGGGCAGTGGTCACATTGTCATTGTTACAGGGCAGTGGTCACATTGTCATTGTTATAGGGCAGTGGTGACATTGACATTGTTACTGAACAGTGATCACATTTCCTTGTTACAGGCCAGTGGTCCCATTGTCATTGTTGCAGGGCAGTGGTCACATTGTCATTGTTACAGAGCAGTAGCCACATTGTCATTGTTACACGGCAGTGGTCATACTCTTTGTTACAGGGCAGTGGTCACATTGTCATTGTTATAGGGCAGTGGTCGTATTATCATCTTTACATGGCAATGGTCACATTGTCATTGTTATAGGGCAGTGGTCACATTGTCATTGTTACAGGGCAGTGGTCACATTGTCATTTTTACCGGGCAGTGGTCACATTGTCATTGTTACAGGGCAGTGGTCACATTGTCATTGTTAACTGGGCAGTGGTCGATTGTCATTGTTAGGGCAGTGGTCACATTGTCATTGTTACAGGGCAGTGGTCACATTGCCATTAAGTTACAAAGCGTTGGGTGTGGTCAGCATTGTCATTACAGGGCAGGTCAAGCATTGTCATTGTTACAGGGGCAGTGGTCCTATTGTCATTGTTACAGGGCATTGGTCACATTGTCATTGTTACAGAGCAGTGTTCACATTGTCATTGTTACAGGGCAGTGGTCACATTGTCATTGTTACAGGGCAGTGGTCACATTGTCATTGTTACAGGGCAGTGGTCACATTGTCATTGTTACAGGGCAGTGGTCACATTGTCATTGTTACAGGTCAGTGGTCACTTTGTAATTGTTAAAGGGCAGTGATGACATTTCCTTGTTACAGGGCAGTGGTCACATTGTCATTGTTAAAGGGCAGTGATGACATTTCCTTGTTATAGGGCAGTGGTCACAGTGTCATTGTTACAGGACAGTGGTCACATTGTCATTGTTATAGGGCAGTGGTCACATTGTCATTGTTACAGAGCGTGGTCACATTTCCTTGTTACAGGGCAGTGCTCACATTGTCATTGTTACAGGGCAGTGGTAACATTTCCTTGTTATAGGGCAGTGGTCACATTGTCATTGTTACAGGGCAGTGGTCACATTGTCATTGTTATAGGGCAGTGGTCATTGTCATTGTTAAGCAGGGGCAGTGGTCATTGTCATTGTTACAGGGCAGTGGCTGTCAAGTATTGTCATTGTTACAGGGCAGTGGCTTCCATTGCTATTGTTACAGGGCAGTGATCACATTGTCATTGTTACAGAGCAGTGGTCACATTTCCTTGTTACAGGGCAGTGGTCACATTGTCATTCTTACAGGGCAGTAGTCACATTTCCTTGTTACATGGCAGTGGTCACATTGTCATTGTTACAGGGCAGTGGTCACATTGTCATTGTTACAGGGCAGTGGTCACATTGTCATTGTTACAGAGCAGTGGTCACATTTCCTTGTTACAGGGCAGTGGTCACATTGTCATTGTTACATGGCAGTAGTCACATTTCCTTGTTACATGGCAGTGGTCACATTGTCATTGTTACAGGGCAGTAGTCACATTGTCATTGTTACAGGGCAGTGGTCACATTGTCATTGTTATAAGGCAGTGGTGACATTGACATTGTTACTGAACAGTGATCACATTTCCTTGTTACAGGCCAGTGGTCCCATTGTCATTGTTGCAGGGCAGTGGTCACATTGTCATTGTTACAGAGCAGTAGCCACATTGTCATTGTTACAGGGCAGTGGTCATACTCTTTGTTACAGGGCAGTGGTCACATTGTCATTGTTATAGGGCAGTGGTCACATTGTCATTGTTACAGGGCAGTGGTCGTATTATCATCTTTAGATGGCAATGGTCACATTGTCATTGTTATAGGGCAGTGGTCACATTGTCATTGTTACAGGGCAGTGGTCACATTGTCATTTTTACCGGGCAGTGGTCACATTGTCATTGTTACAGGGCAGGTCACATTGTCATTGTTAACCGGGCAGTGGTCACATTGTCATTGTTACAGGGCAGTGGTCACATTACGCTGTGCCATAGGGCAGTGGCTCATTGCCATTGTTACAGGGCAATGGTCACATTGTCATTGGTGCTAGAGGGTGAAAAATAAGCATTGTCATTGTGTACAGGGTAGTGGCTTTGTCATTGTTACAGTGCAGTGGTCAAGCATTGTCATTGTTAAAGGGCAGTGGTCATCACATTGTCATTGTTACAGGGCAGTGGTCGGCATTGTCATTGTTAAGCAGGGCAGTGATCACATTGTCATTGTTACAGGGCAGTGGTCACATTTCCTTGTTACAGGGCAGTGGTCACATTGTCATTGTTATAGGGCAGTGGTGACATTGTCATTGTTACAGGGCAGTGGTCACATTGTCATTGTTATAGGGCAGTGGTGACATTGTCATTGTTATAGGGCAGTGGTGACTTTGTCATTGTTACTGAACAGTGGTTCACATTTCCTTGTTACAGGGCAGTGGTCCTATTGTCATTGTTACAGGGCATTGGTCACATTGTCATTGTTACAGAGCAGTGTTCACATTGTCATTGTTACAGGGCAGTGGTCACATTGTCATTGTTACAGGGCAGTGGTCACATTGTCATTGTTACAGGGCAGTGGTCACATTGTCATTGTTACAGGGCAGTGGTCATACTTGTCATTGTTACAGGTCAGTGGTCACTTTTGTAATTGTTAAAGGGCAGTGACATTTTGTTACAGGGCAGTGGTCACATTGTCATTGTTAAAGGGCAGTGATGACATTTCCTTGTTACAGGGCAGTGGTCACAGTGTCATTGTTACAGGACAGTGGTCACATTGTCATTGTAATAGGGCAGTGGTCACATTGTCATTGTTACAGAGCAGTGGTCACATTTCCTTGTTACAGGGCAGTGGTCACATTGTCATTGTTACAGGGCAGTGGTAACATTTCCTTGTTATAGGGCAGTGGTCACATTGTCATTGTTACAGGGCAGTGGTCACATTGTCATTGTTACAGGGCAGTGGTCACATTGTCATTGTTACAGGGCAGTGGTCACATTGTCATTGGTGCTACAGGGCAGTGGTCACATTGTCATTGTTACAGGGCAGTGGTCACATTTGCTGGTTGTTACAGTGGGCAGTGATCACATTGTCATTGTTACAGAGCAGTGGTCACATTTCCTTGTTACAGGGCAGCAGTGGACACATTTGTCATTGTTACAGGGCAAGCAGTAGTCACATTTCCTTGTTGCATGGCAGTGGTCACATTGTCATTGTTACAGGGCAGTGGCCTTCCATTGTCATTGTTACAGGGCAGTGGTCACATTGTCACACAGCATAGGGGCAGTGGTGACATTGACATTGTTGGCTGAACAGTGGTCACATTTCCTTGTTACAGGTCAGTGGTCCCATTGTCATTGCTGCGGCAGTGGTCACATTGGTCATTGTTACAGAGCAGCAGCCACATTGTCATTGTTACAGGAAGCAGTGGTCATAATTTTGTTACAGGGCAGTGGTCACATTGCTCGCTGTTACAGGGCAGTGGTCACATTGTCATTGTTACAGGCAGTGGTCGATATCATCGTTTCATGGCAGTGGTCACATTGTCATTGTTATAGGGCAGTGGGTCACATTGTCATTGGGTGTTACAGGGGCAGTGGGTCACATTGTCATTTTTACCTGGCAGTGGTCACATTGCCATTGTTGCTAGGGCAGTGGTCAAGCATTGTCATTGTTACTGGGCATTACATTGGTCACATTGTCATTGTTGAGCAGGGCAGTGGTCACATTGTCATTGTTACAGGGCAGTGGTCACATTGTCATTGTTAAAGGGCACTGATGACATTTCCTTGTTACAGGGCAGTGGTCACATTGTCATTGTTACAGGGCAGTGGTCACATTGTCATTGTCATAGGGCAATAGTCACATTGTCATTGTTACAGAGCAGTGGTCACATTTCCTTGTTACAGGGCAGTGCTCACATTGTCATTGTTACAGGGTAGTGGTCACGTTTCCTTGTTATAGGGCAGTGGTCACATTGTCATTGTTATAGGGCAGTGCTCACATTGTCATTGTTATAGGGCAGTGGTCACATTGTCATTGTTACAGGGCAGTGGTCTTACTCATTCTTACAGGGAATTTGCAGTGGTCACATTGTCATTGTTACAGGGCAGTAGTCACTTTGTCATTGTTACAGGGCAGTTATCACATTGTCATTGTTACAGGGCAGTGATCACATTGTCATTGTTACAGGGCAGTGGTCACATTGTCATTGTTACAGGGCAGTGGTCACATTGTCATTGTTACAGGGCAGCAGTGGTCACATTGTCATTGTTACAGGTCAGTGGTCACATTGTCATTGTTAGAAGGGCAGTGATGACATTTTGTTACAGGGCAGTGGTCACATTGTCATTGTTAAAGGCAGCATTGCATTTCCTTGTTACAGTGGGCAGTGGTCACAGTGTCATTGTTATAGGCAGTGTTCACATTGTCATTGTTACAGGCAAATATCAGCATTGTCATTGTTACAGGGCAGTGGTCAAGCATTGTCATTGTTATAGTGGGCAGTGGTCACATTGTCATTAAGTTAAAGGGTTAGTGGCTCATATTGTCAATGTTACAGGGCAGTGGCTTCATTCTCATTGTTAAGCATTGCAGTGGTCATATTGGGCATTGTTACAGGGCAGTAGTCACATTGTCATTGTTACAGGGGCAGTGGTCACATTGTCATTGTTACAGGGGTGTGGTCACATTGTCATTAAGCTACAGGGCAGTGGTCACATTGTCATTGTTACAGAGCAGTGGTCACATTTCCTTGTTACAGGGCAGTGGTCACATTGTCATTGTTACAGGCAATGGTCACATTTCCTTGTTATAGGGCAGAGGGTCACATTGTCATTCTTACAGGGCAGTGGTCACAAAGTCATTGTTACAGGGCAGTGGTAACATTGTCATTGTTATAGGGCAGTGGTCACATTGTCACTGTTACAGAACAGTGGTCACATTTCCTTGTTACAGGGCAGTGGTCACATTCTCAGTGTTACAGGGCAGTGGTCACATTGTCATTGTTACAGGGCAGTGGTTACATTGTCATTGTAACAGGGCAGTGGTCACATTGTCATTGTTACACGGCAGTGGTGACATTGTCATTGTTACAGGGCAGTGGTCACATTGTCATTGTTACAGGTCACTGGTCACATTGTCATTGTTACAGGGCAATGGTTACATTGTCATTGTTACAGGTCCAGTGGTCATACTTTCATTGTTACAGGGCAGTGGTCACAATGCCATTGTTACAGGGCAGTCGCAGTGATCACATTGTCATTGTTACAGGGCAGTGGTCACATTTCCTTGTTACAGGGCAGTGGTCACATTGTCATTGTTATAGGGCAGTGGTGACATTGACATTGTTACTGAACAGTGGTCACATTTCCTTGTTACAGGCCAGTGGTCCCATTGTCATTGTTGCAGGGCAGTGGTCACATTGTCATTGTTACAGAGCAGTAGCCACATTGTCATTGTTACAGGGCAGTGGTCATACTCTTTGTTACAGGGCAGTGGTCACATTGTCATTGTTACAGGGCAGTGGTCACATTGTCATTGTTACAGGGCAGTGGTCGTATTATCATCGTTTCATGGCAGTGGTCACATTGTCATTGTTATATAGGGTGCAGGGTCACATTGTCATTGTTACAGGACAGTGGTCACATTGTCATTTTTGTCAAGCAGTGGTCACATTGCCATTGTTACAGGGCAGTGTTCACATTGTCATTGTTACTGGGCAGTGGTCACATTATCATTGTTATAGTGGGCAGTGGTCACATTTGCTATTGTTACAGGGCAGTGGTCACATTGTCATTGTTAAAGGGCACTGATGACATTTTGTTACAGGGCAGTGGTCACATTGTCATTGTTACAGGGCAGTGGGTCACATTGTCAGCTGTCATAGTGGGGCAATAGTCACATTGTCATTGTTACAGAGCAGGTCACATTTCCTTGTTACAGGGCAGTGCTCACATTGTCATTGTTACAGGGTAGTGGTCACGTTTCTCTTATAGGGCAGTGGTCACATTGTCATTGTTATAGGGCAAAGCTCACATTGTCATTTTTATAGGGCAGTGGTCACATTGTCATTGTTACAGGGAGCAGTGTGGTCTTACTCATTCTTACAGGGAATTCTGCAGTGGTCACATTATCATTGTTACAGTGGGCAGTAGTCACTTTGTCATTGTTACAGGGCAGTTGTCACATTGTCATTGTTATAGGGCAGTGATCACATTGTCATTGTTACAGGGCAGTGGTCACATTGTCATTGTTACAGGGCAGTGGTCACATTGTCATTGTTACAGGGCAGTGGTCACATTGTCATTGTTACAGGTCAGTGGTCACATTGTCATTGTTAAAGGGCAGTGATGACATTTCCTTGTTACAGGGCAGTGGTCACATTGTCATTGTTAAAGGGCAGTGATTACATTTCCTTGTTACAGGGCAGTGGTCACAGTGTCATTGTTATAGGGCAGTGTTCACATTGTCATTGTTACAGGGCAATGGTCACATTGTCATTGTTACAGGGCAGTGGTCACATTGTCATTGTTATAGGGCAGTGGTCACATTGTCATTGTTATAGGGCAGTGGTCACATTGTCAATGTTACAGGGCAGTGGTCACATTGTCATTGTTACATTGCAGTGGTCACATTGGCATTGTTACAGGGCAGTAGTCACATTGTCATTGTTACAGGGCAGTGGTCACATTGTCATTGTTACAGGGTAGTGGTCACATTGTCATTGTTACAGGGCAGTGGTCACATTGTCATTGTTACAGAGCAGTGGTCACATTTCCTTGTTACAGGGCAGTGGTCACATTGTCAGCTTGTTACAGGCAATGGTCACATTTCCTTGTTATAGGGGCAGAGGGTCACATTGTCATTCCATAGGCAGTGGTCACAAAGTCATTGTTACAGGGCAGTGGGTAACATTGTCATTGTTGGTAAAGCAGTGGCTTCCATTGTCACTGTTACAGAACAGTGGTCACATTTCTGTTACAGGGCAGTGGTCATATTCTCAGTGCAAGTTACAGGGCAGTGGTCAAGCATTGTCATTGTTACAGGGCAGTGTTACATTGTCATTGTAACAGGGCAGTGGTCACATTGTCATTGTTACAGGCAGTGGTCACATTGCCATTGTTACAGGGCAGTGGTCACATTGTCATTGTTACAGTGGGCAGTGGGTCACATTGTCAGTTGTTACAGGGCAGTGGTCACTTTGGTTATTGTTATTATAGGGCAGTGGTCACATTGTCATTGTTAAAGGGCAGTGGTCACATTGTCATTGTTACAGGGCAGTGGTCACATTGTCATTGTTACAGGGCAGTGGTCACATTGTCATTGTTACAGGGCAGTGGTCACATTGTCATTGTTACAGGGCAGTGGTCACATTGTCATTGTAACAGGGCAGTGGTCACATTGTCATTGTTGCAGGACAGTTGTCACATTGTCACTGTTACAGGGCAGTCGCAGTTCTCACATTGTCATTGTTACAGGGCAGTGGTCACATTGACATTGTTTCAGGGCAGTGGTCACATTGTCTTTGTTACAGGGCACTGGTCACATTGTCATTGTTACAGGGCAGTGGTCACATTGTCATTGTTACAGGGCAGTGGTCACATTGTCATTGTTACAGGGCCGTGGTCACATTGTCATTGTTACAGGGCAGTGGTCACATTGTCATTGTTACAGGGCAGTGGTCACATTGTCATTGTTACAGGGCAGTGGTCACATTGTCATTGTTACAGGTCAGTGGTCACTTTGTAATTGTTAAAGGGCAGTCATGACATTTCCTTGTTACAGGGCAGTGGTCACATTGTCATTGTTAAAGGGCAGTAAGGACATTTCCTTGTTACAGGGCAGTGGTCAACAGTATATTGTTACAGGACAGTGGTCACATTGTCATTGTAATAGGGCAGTGGTCACATTGTTATTGTTACAGAGCAGTGGTCAAGTATTTCCTTGTTACAGGCAGTGCTCACATTGTCATTGTTACAGGCAGTGGTACTATTTCCTTGTTATAGGCAGTGGTCACATTGTCATTGTTACAGGGCAGTAATAATACATTGTCATTGTTATAGGGCAGTAGTCAGCATTGTCATTGTTGGTTAGGGCAGGTGCGGGTCACATTGACATTGTTACAGGGCAGTGGTCACATTGCCGTTACAGGGCAGGGCACATTGTCATTGTTGGCAGGGCAGTATCACATTGTCATTGTTACAGAGCAGTGGTCACATTTCCTTGTTACAGGGCAGTGGTCACATTGTCATTCTTACAGGGCAGTAGTCACATTTCCTTGTTACATGGCAGTGGTCACATTGTCATTGTTACAGGGCAGTGGTCACATTGTCATTGTTACAGGGCAGTGGTCACATTGTCATTGTTACAGAGCAGTGGTCACATTTCCTTGTTACAGGGCAGTGGTCACATTGTCATTGTTACAGGGCAGTAGTCACATTTCCTTGTTACATGGCAGTGGTCACATTGTCATTGTTACAGGGCAGTGGTCACATTGTCATTGTTACAGGGCAGTGGTCACATTGTCATTGTTATAGGGCAGTGGTGACATTGACATTGTTACTGAACAGTGATCACATTTCCTTGTTACAGGCCAGTGGTCCCATTGTCATTGTTGCAGGGCAGTGGTCACATTGTCATTGTTACAGAGCAGTAGCCACATTGTCATTGTTACACGGCAGTGGTCATACTCTTTGTTACAGGGCAGTGGTCACATTGTCATTGTTATAGGGCAGTGGTCACATTGTCATTGTTACAGGGCAGTGGTCGTATTATCATCTTTACATGGCAATGGTCACATTGTCATTGTTATAGGGCAGTGGTCACATTGCCGCTGTTACAGGGCAGTGGTCACATTGTCATTTTTACCGGCAGTGGTCATATTGTCATTGTTACAGGGCAGTGGTCACATTGTCATTGTTAACCGGGCAGTGGTCACATTGGGTTGTTGTTGAGGGGCAGTGGTCACATTGTCATTGTTACAGGGGCAGTGGTCATATTGTTACAGGGCAGTGGTCACATCATTAGCTGTTACAGGGCAGTGGGTCACATTGTTGTCATTGTTACAGGCAGTGGTCAGCATTGTTGTTACAGGGCAGTGGGTCACATTGTCAATGTTATAGGGCAGTGGTCACATTGTCATTGTTACAGAGCAGTGGTCACATTTCCTTGTTACAGGGCAGTGGTCACATTGTCATTGTTACAGGTCAGTAGTCACATTTCCTTGTTACATGGCAGTGGTCACATTGTCATTGTTACAGGGCAGTGGTCACATTGTCATTGTTACAGGGCAGTGGTCACATTGTCATTGTTATAGGGCAGTGGTGACATTGACATTGTTACTGAACAGTGATCACATTTCCTTGTTACAGGCCAGTGGTCCCATTGTCATTGTTGCAGGGCAGTGGTCACATTGTCATTGTTACAGAGCAGTAGCCACATTGTCATTGTTACACGGCAGTGGTCATACTCTTTGTTACAGGGCAGTGGTCACATTGTCATTGTTATAGGGCAGTGGTCGTATTATCATCTTTACATGGCAATGGTCACATTGTCATTGTTATAGGGCAGTGGTCACATTGTCATTGTTACAGGGCAGTGGTCACATTGTCATTTTTACCGGGCAGTGGTCACATTGTCATTGTTACAGGGCAGTAGTCACATTGTCATTATTAACCGGGCAGTGGTCACATTGTCATTGTTACAGGGCAGTGGTCATCTCATTGTTACAGATGATGGTCACATTGCCATTGTTACAGGGCAGTGGTCGCATTGTCATTATTACAGGGCAGTGAATCACGTGTCGTTATTACAGGGCAGTGAATCGCTTTGTCATTGTTACAGGGCAGTGAGATGCATTGTCATTGTTACCAGAGCAGTGTTCATTGTCATTGTTGCAGAGACGTGAATGGGCAGTGGTCACATTGTCATTGTTACAGGGCAGTGGTCACATTGTCATTGTTACAGGGCAGTGGTCACATTGTCATTGTTACAGGTCAGTGGTCACTTTGTAATTGTTAAAGGGCAGTGATGACATTTCCTTGTTACAGGGCAGTGGTCACATTGTCATTGTTAAAGGGCAGTGATGACATTTCCTTGTTATAGGGCAGTGGTCACAGTGTCATTGTTACAGGACAGTGGTCACATTGTCATTGTTATAGGGCAGTGGTCACATTGTCATTGTTACAGAGCGTGGTCACATTTCCTTGTTACAGGGCAGTGCTCACATTGTCATTGTTACAGGGCAGTGGTAACATTTCCTTGTTATAGGGCAGTGGTCACATTGTCATTGTTACAGGGCAGTGGTCACATTGTCATTGTTATGGGGCAGTGGTCACATTGTCATTGTTACAGGGCGATGGTCACATTGTCATTGTTACAGGGCAGTGGTCACATTGTCATTGTTACGGGCAGTGGTCACATTGTCATTGTTACAGGGCAGTGATCACATTGTCATTGTTACAGAGCAGTGGTCACATTTCCTTGTTACAGGGCAGTGGTCACATTGTCATTCTTACAGGGCAGTAGTCACATTTCCTTGTTACATGGCAGTGGTCACATTGTCATTGTTACAGGGCAGTGGTCACATTGTCATTGTTACAGGGCAGTGGTCACATTGTCATTGTTACAGAGCAGTGGTCACATTTCCTTGTTACAGGGCAGTGGTCACATTGTCATTGTTACATGGCAGTAGTCACATTTCCTTGTTACATGGCAGTGGTCACATTGTCATTGTTACAGGGCAGTAGTCACATTGTCATTGTTACAGGGCAGTGGTCACATTGTCATTGTTATAAGGCAGTGGTGACATTGACATTGTTACTGAACAGTGATCACATTTCCTTGTTACAGGCCAGTGGTCCCATTGTCATTGTTGCAGGGCAGTGGTCACATTGTCATTGTTACAGAGCAGTAGCCACATTGTCATTGTTACAGGGCAGTGGTCATACTCTTTGTTACAGGGCAGTGGTCACATTGTCATTGTTATAGGGCAGTGGTCACATTGTCATTGTTACAGGGCAGTGGTCGTATTATCATCTTTAGATGGCAATGGTCACATTGTCATTGTTATAGGGCAGTGGTCACATTGTCATTGTTACAGGGCAGTGGTCACATTGTCATTTTTACCGGGCAGTGGTCACATTGTCATTGTTACAGGGCAGTGGTCATTGTCATTAACCGGGCAGTGGTCACATTGTCATTGTTACAGGGCAATTAGTCACGGTATCATTGTTACAGGGGCAGTGGTCACGTGCCATTGTTACAGAAGACAATGGTCACATTATCATTATTGCAAGGGCAGTGGGTCACATTGTCATTATTAACGTACAGGGCGATGGTCACTTTCTCATTGTTACCAGGAACTGGTGGTCACATTGTCATTGTTAAAGGGCGTGGTCACATTGTCATTGTTACAGGAGCGGTGGTCACATTGTCATTGTTACAGGGCAGTGGTACATTGTCATTGTTGGGCAGTGGTCACATTGTGTCATTGTTACCAGGGCACAGTGGTCACGTGTCATTGTAACAGGGCAGTGGTCACATTGTCATTGTTGCAGGGCAGTTGTCACATTGTCACTGTTACAGGGCAGTCGCAGTTCTCACATTGTCATTGTTACAGGGCAGTGGTCACATTGACATTGTTTCAAGGCAGTGGTCACATTGTCTTTGTTACAGGGCACTGGTCACATTGTCATTGTTACAGGGCAGTGGTCACATTGTCATTGTTACAGGGCAGTGGTCACATTGTCATTGTTAAAGGACAGTGATCACATTGTCTTTGTTACAGGGTACTGGTCACATTGTCATTGTTACAGGGCAATGGTCACATTGTCATTGTTACAGGTCCAGTGGTCACACTTTCATTGTTACAGGGCAGTGGTCACAATGCCATTGTTACAGGGCAGTCGCAGTGATCACATTGTCATTGTTACATGGCAGTGGTCACATTTCCTTGTTACAGGGCAGTGGTCACATTGTCATTGTTATAGGGCAGTGGTGACATTGTCATTGTTACAGGGCTGTGGTGACATTGTCATTGTTATAGGGCAGTGGTGACATTGTCATTGTTATAGGGCAGTGGTGACATTGTCATTGTTACTGAACAGTGGTTCACATTTCCTTGTTACAGGGCAGTGGTCCCATTGTCATTGTTACAGTAGGGTGTGTCATACGGAGGCGAATTTTTTTTTTTTGAGTTTGAAAAATCGGCCCATGGTATTAATGATGTAGTTCTATGTGCAGAATCATGTGATATCTTCAGATTTGAAAAGTTTTTATTTTTTGCTAGGTAAATTTTAACTTGAAATCTTATGAAAATTCAGTATTCCCACCCTTTTACCAACACCACTAAATAGCTTATTTTAAAGTAAAGTAAATGTATCAGGTTAATTTATTAGGGATGAAAATGATCCAGAATAAGTGAAACGAATGATCTTGACACATTTATTAAATTTAATATTCCTTTAGAAAACAAATCATCAAATACAAAAACCGGTTTTACTACTACGACCCGGTGTTGCTGCACACCATAGAGAACATGTCTTTCTTGCTTCTGTTTCTATTCATCACCTCCCTGTTGACCACCTGAGCTCGGATGTAGCCTTCCCTCCTCTCCTGGCTGTACACGTGACTGCTGGCCTCGCTCACTTGCTGTACACAACGCTCTATGCTCTGGGTGTGCGAGGGCCAGGCAGGGACATGCATGGGGTTGTCCAGGAAAGCTCTGACTTGAACATTGGTGAGGCTGCAGGTAAGAGGGGGCTCACTGCCAGCCTGGATGT
>NW_024714397.1:0-17285 GCF_018991925.1 Homarus americanus
GCACACAGTGGTCCTGGAGAGTGTTATACCAACACACAGTGGTCCTGGAGAGTGTTATACCAGCACACAGTGGTCCTGGAGAGAGTTATACCAGCACACAGTGGTCCTGGAGAGAGTTATACCAGCACACAGTGGTCCTGGAGAGAGTTATACCAGCACACAGTGGTCCAGGAGAAGGTAGCAGTAGGAGGGGTTGGCAGGGGTCACAGTGGGTGTGGGATGAGTTATGGAGGAAGACAATATAGAGTGTACCCGAGTGTGTGTGTGTGAGTGTGTGTGATTTTTGTGTGCGTAAATGTGTGTACATGTGTTAATTTTGTGTGTGTGTGTGTGTGTGTATGTTGAAAGCCTTCGTAATATGTAAATCTCGGGATATATCATTTCTTCCATCACACAAAACGATTCAGTATGCAGGTTGGCGTGTATAAACTCTCACATGTTCAGGACAACTCGTGTGTGTGTCAACAAAAAATAAACCTTTTCCCGCCTTTTCGACACTTTTTCCTTCCCCGTCAGGTATATAGATTGGTTGTAACATGGCGGCGAGTGTGTCTCAGTTTTTACCTGTCACTGTTTTTGTGAGTATGAATGAATTTGTGTACGTGTGTCTCAATGATTGTGTGTGTGTGTGTGTGTGTGTGTGTGTGTGTGTGTGTGTGTTCTTGCTACCTGCTAAAATTTATGCATTTGTCACTGGCTGGTAAAGTATTTGTTACAATTGACTTGTTATTCTTTTAGATAATGCATACATACTGTATATAATAACCTAACCAAACCAACCAAGCCTAACTTAACCTAACCTAACCAACCTAACCTAACCAACCTAACAAACCTAACCAACCCAACTTAACCTAAAATATAATAATCTAAACAACCTATCCTAACCAACCCAACATAAAATAACCTAACCAACCCATCAAATCGAACAAAGTAATCTAACCAACCTAACCTAACCACCACAATCTAACCTAACATAAAATAACCTACTGAACCTAACCAAAAAATTTAATCAACCTAACCTAACTAACCCACCCTATAATGAGGGGGATCTTATATAGAAGATAAAGGAAGAATATTTAGTTGTAGAAATGTTTGACTGGGTATTATATTCACAGGGGAAATCTTCTAAACACCAACTCTAAATACAGCTATTTATTAGTTAACTCAATGACACAGACACATAAATAGATCATTATATTTACGTTACTGGACACTGACTCTCGGATACAAACATGAAATGGATACACTTCCCACCGTAAGTAACTCACCCGAGTGGATCGCTCTGACAATGAGTCACGTGTCACCTGAGGGAGGCTGAGCGGCTGGGGAAGCTGCAGGTGCTGCTGGACTATGTCTCTTATATGAATCAAACCATTATGCATATTTAATTACAATTTTTACTTTTTTATATATAATCGGACAGAAACCTGTCAGTTGAACAGAGAGAACCGTAGACTAAACATGTACAGTCACCTACATAAGTCCTGTTGCGTCCTGAACCACGAACCCGAGATTCGAGATTCAGACTGATGAAACCGAAGCCTAGTTTTTCCCAGCCTAATATATCCCAGCCTAATATATCCCAGCATAATATATCCCAGCCTAATATATCCCAGCCTGATATATCCCAGCATAATATATCCCAGCCTGATATATCCCAGCCTAATATATCCCAGCATAATATATCCCAGCCTAATATATCCCAGCATAATATATCTCAGCCAAATATATCCTAGCCTAATATATCCCAGCCTAATATATCCCAGCATAATATATCCCAGCCTAATATATCCCAGCATAATATATCCCAGCATAATATATCCTAGCCTAATATATCCCAGCCTAATATATCCCAGCATAATATATCTCAGCCTAATATATCCTAGCCTAATATATCCCAGCCTAATATATCCCAGTAAAATATATCCCAGCCTAATATATCCCAGCATAATATATCCCAGCATAATATATCCCAGCCTAATATATCTCAGCCTAATATATCCCATACAATATATCCCAGCCCAATACATTCTAATAATATATCCCAGCATAATATATCCCAGCCTAATATATCCCAGCCTAATATATCCCAGCCTAATATATCCCAGCATAATATATCTCAGCCTAATATATCCTAGCCTAATATATCCCAGCCTAATATATCCCAGCAAAATATATCCCAGCCTAATATATCCCAGCATAATATATCCCAGCATAATATATCCCAGCCTAATATATCCCAGCCTAATATATCCCAGCATAATATATCTCAGCCTAATATATCCTAGCCTAATATATCCCAGCCTAATATATCCTGTTCATAATATATCCAAAAGCATAATATATCCCAGTCCTTACATCCCCAGCCCAATATACTCCCAGCATAATATATCCTTTAGCCCAATATATCCAGGCCTAATATATCCCGCAGCCCACATATCCCAGCAAAATATAGTCCAGCCCATTATATCCCAGAGCATACATCCTGCTACAATGCATCCCAGCCCTAATATATCCCACTAATATATCCTGGGTAAGCATAATATATCCCAGCACAATATATCCCAGCATAATATAATCCCCAGCCCATATCCTGGCCTAATATATCGCAGCCTAATATCCCCAGCACAATATATCCTGTACCTAATATATCCCAGCCTAATATATCCCAGCCCAATATATCCTAAAGCAAAATATATCCCAGCCCAATATAATCCCATATTAACATATCCCACTAATATATCCCAGCATAATATATATCCCAGCCCATTATATCCCAGCCTAATATATCCCAGCCTAATATATCCTGTAGCATAATATATCTCAGCCCAATATATCCCAGCCTAATATATCCCAGCCTAATATATCCCAGCCTAATATATCCCAGCCTCATATATCCCAGCCTAATATATCCCAGCATAATATATCTCAACCTAATATATCCTAGCCTAATATATCCCAGCATAATATATCCCAGCCTAATATATCCTAGCCTAATATATCCCAGCATAATATATCTCAGCCTAATATATCCCAGCCTAATATATCCCAGCATAATATATCTCAGCCTAATATATCCTAGCCTAATATATATCCCAACCTCTATCCCACCCTTAGATGTCCCACTATAATATATCCAGCCTTATATATCCCAACTTCTATCCCACACTTATATCTCCCACTATAATATATCCAGCCTTATATATCCCAACCTCTATCCCACCCTTATATGTCCACCTATAATATATCCTAGCCTAATATATATCCCAACCTCTATCCCACCCTTATATGTCCCACTATAATATATCCAGCCTTATATATCCCAACTTCTATCCCACACTTATATCTCCCACTATAATATATCCAGCCTTATATATCCCAACCTCTATCCCACCCTTATATGTCCACCTATAATATATCCTAGCCTAATATATATCCCAACCTCTATCCCACCCTTATATGTCCCACTATAATATATCCAGCCTTATATATCTCACCCTCTATCCCATCCTTTAAACAAGCAGCTTCCGGCTGTCTGATTAAATATGGGCAGGTATTACCAGATCATATGAATGTGATATATTTAACACTGGGAGCAGCTGGTGCCTGTTGGAATAAATATTTCCGTGTTCTCTTAAAGCCGATTTGGATCAGCTAATATATACCTACATATTTGTCCGCCAATAAACCTCATGTCCACTAAAACAGACGCGCCATGTTGGATTTGATTTGGAAAAAAACAAAAAAACAATCTGCTTTATATCTATAATCATGTGTTTTTTTTACAACCCTCCCGTACATTTTTAATGTCACTTTGTAAAGAAAAAATAAATAAACCCTATTCTTCACAACTGCGTTTTCTGTGCATCTGCAATAAAATAATTAGTGTAAAACAGACTTATAAATCAGACACGTCCAATTTTCTTTGAACTGTTTGATATTTGTTTATGAGTTTATTCCGATGATTGTTTTTTGGGGGAGACTTTTTCCAATATTTTAAATGAAATTCTAAAAGTCAAATGCCATAACAGCCTAGACATAGTAGTGAACGTTTCTCAAGGGTATTTGATCAATGACTAGGGCGATGATAATACTTAAGCCATAGATAAGGAACCATTAGTTTTATATTGAATGCGTGTCTTTGAGACTCCCTCAGCGCCACCCTTCTCGTTTTCCATAAGGAGAACTATACAAGACAATGATAGTTAACCTGTGCTATAGTTGATATGTGTATAACACTTAAAAGACTTTTTTTTTGATATCTCAGGTTATTAATTCCACTTTTTATATATATTTGTTTTGCTTGTTAAAACAGTCATTATGGGACAAATGACTTTAATTTAACCCCTTGGGTATGATGACTTAACCCCTGGAGTATGATGACTTAACCCCTGGAGTATGATGCCTTAACCCCTAGAGTATGATGATTTAACCCCTTGAGTAGGATGATTTAACCCATGAGTACAATGAACTAAACACTTGAGTGTGGTATCTTAACCCCAAGAGTTCGATGACTTAACCCCTTGAGTACGATTACTTAAACCTTTGAGTAATATTACTTAAACCTTAGAGTACGATTATTTAATCCTTGAGTACGATGAATTAACCCCCAAAGTACGATGGATTGGGTACGATAGCACTTTACTAAGAGGTCATCGTACTCAATGGGTTAAGTTGTTTAGTTTCTGTTTGACGCTCCTAGCTCATTCCCAGTTTTGGTCTCCCATTATTGATCTCCCAGTATTAATCTCCCAGTATTAATCTCCCAGTATTGGTTTTCCGGTATTGGTTTTCCAGTATTGGTCGTCCAGTATTGGTCTCCCAGTATTGTTTTTCCAGTATTGGTCTCCCAGTATTGTTTTTCCAGTATTGGTCTCCCAGTATTGGTCTCCCATTATTGATCTCCCAGTATTGATCTCCTAGGGTGCCATCAATTTCAGAGTGCTCATCAATCTTCTTTAGTTTCACCTCATAATATTTACCCAGGAAGTGTGGTGTGATGGCCACGGAGTATGACACCATGAACGGACAAGATGTTAATATTCATGACCTGGTGACCACCTTCCTGGTCTTCACTCGGAACATGTCATTCTGGATAACGTTTTATATCCTCAACTTTAAACACATTAAACACAACACACTTGAGAGCATTTATGTACTAGCAAGGTTCTGTGCGTCTCCTGCCCGTAATACTTCTTGCTATATTTGTACTTCTAATTCTTTTCTGTAGGCTCATTTACTTGTAGCCAAAGAAGCTATCAGACGGAGGCCTGACAGGGCTAAACAAAACAGTTTAGTATGAAATAGTAAGGGTACGAAATATCCCACTACAGTTCAGCTGTACTACCGACTGAAAACATAGGTTGTGAAGCCGACCTTATACAGTACATCCAGGAAAGATACCAAAGTCCCTAATTCCTTCTTGGATTCTTTTATGTAGATTTGCTAAGTTTTTTCCTGCTATTATGAACGTCAGAATACGTCCTCTTAACTTGAACAAAAACAAAACAAAAAACAGGTCCAGAAACTTTTAGGGCGTGGAAGCCGTAAATTAAGTGTCCATTGAGCGTTAAGGCCGCCAGTGTGTTAGGCCGAGCCATCACCATGATCTACACCAGCCTCAGGTACAGTACACAGGTTAACCTTTATGCTTACCTATGACTTCCACCATAGGAATTGAGTTGCCGTATAGGTATTTCACGTATTATGATATGATGTTAGGTTCCCGTAACTCCTCAGTGTTATAACTTATATAATTTAAAGTAACAGTATTGGATGAAATATAAGACCTCGTCCAAGAGTAAAAACAATATATATGACTACATGTTGTAAGCCATACACTGTCACATGGGGGGATGAGTTGCTCTAAAGAATTTAATGTTATGAAACGAGTTTACGGAACCTCTTTATTATACCACATGATAATAAATCCTGCTCACTGCTTTATTTGTATGATGGGTAACACATTATACACGCAAACAATTAAACACCTGATAGAAAACAGAAGATAAAGAGTAACCGGCAACTCGACGTATGGAGTGCAGGGCTACCAGTACGGCATAAGGCAAGAGGGTTTGTCAGAACTCTTGGTCCGGTGGACTAATATTAATACTAAACTATAATCAGGAACATCAGAGGTTCACCACCACTATCATCTCTCTGGTATACTCTCACAGGTATTCTATCAAAATGAATTGTTGCCTTAAATTACAGTGCCAGAGTTTATCTCTCAGGGGCTACATAAAAGTTCAGTTGTTGTTTAATTTAGCAAACTCAAGATTTATAAACACACACACACTATTCTGATTATGATATAAATACTTAATACAATTAAAATATACAAGTTCCTTAAGGCCAGGTGGACAGGTGCTTCCTGTCACCTGTTACACCCGGCCCGCTAGACCTTGGGTCGTGTTTCCTGAACCAACATGACGATAATTCCGATAAAACACTTGTCTCTGTCTCCTGGGGATCTGTCCCCATGTTTCGTATTTTTCCTCCTGCTATAGAAGATGTTCGGCGATGGAGACGTGATGGGATGAGAGGCGAGTTTGTTTATTTGGTCTGAGGAGATCATTGTGTTGGAGAAGCTGGGTATAGGGATGTTAGTGTGAAGAACAAATATTATTGACTGGGACAGAGGCATTCATTAAGTCAACAATATTATAACCAATTAGTGTTCCATGTAATTAATTAACAGTTTGGGTCAACAAAATCACCAGAGTTAAGTTCAGGATCCAGACACTTAGTGATAGTGACTTTATGCCCATCAAATACTCTATGTAAGAAGATATATTTACTCAGTGGACAACAATGATGATAAAATTTTACAGTGACACTCAAACTCATTTTGGCTCTGGTTCCACCTAACTAAACTTCGTGACTTATGTTGCCTTAATCACATATGTGTTCCATGACTTAGTGTGAAGTTAAATTATATATTTCTTTAACCTGGAAATTGATAAATCTAGTCAAGATTATTTTCTTTTGCTTTTTATAAATGGTTTTAATTTCAGTTCTTGCCTTTATTACAGAACTACTGAGGAACAAAATAATCTCCTCTGACGACGAGTCTAGGAGCCAATAGTTATAATTATAAACATAGACTAAGGGATTCATTTTGTCACTCCCGGGAGGCGCGGCAACCATAGTTAAGTTTTCTGTCTCATTCTTGTCTTTCACATGTTATCATCAGGTGGTGGCAACTGAGGCAATTTGTCCCTGGCCCCTGACATCCTTGGGCCCCCAAACGATAAGAGAGATGTAGACGCACACAAGTTATTAGCGTTGGAAAATTTGGCGTCTATAAATCCCCGGATGTGAAAAAAGTGATAATAGATGCGATATACTTTGATCTTTGAAAGTGACCACTGAGAGCCCCATCTCATAATTCTGCCCCGGGCCCTCTAAGCTCTGGAAGGGGGGGGTGGGGCTGCCTGAAGCTACTAACCGCGTGAAGCAGGTGAGTCCACAGGTGGCCCAGGAGGTGGACCAAGATATGGACCAGGAAGTAGACCAAGAGGTGAATGAACCAGGAGGTGGACCAAGATATAGACCAGGAGGTGGACCAAAAGGTGGACCAGGAGGTGAACCAGGTGGGGGCCCATGAAGTGGAATAGCAGGTGGCCCAGGAGGTGGACCAAGATATGGACCAGGAGATGGACCAAGATATGAACCAGGAGGTGGACCAAGTTATGGACCAGGAGGTGGACCAGGGGGCGGCCCAAGAAGTAGAACAAGAGGTAGACCAGGAGGTCGACCAAGATATGAACCAGGAGATGGATCAGGGGGCGGCCCAAGAAGTGGAACAGGAGGTAGACCAAGAAGTGGACCAGGAGGTGGAGTGAAGATGAGAGTGGAGGTGGACGATACTATAATCCAAGTGTTTTTTCACTAATCCTCTGGTAACCCCCCTAACCCCCCCCCCCCTCCCACTTCCTCTCATCTCCTCTCAGAAGAAAAGTAAATCGTCTCCATTTCGTTTCAGTTCCCGAGTAGTCTAAAAGGTTCCTAAGGAAAGTTTAAAGCTTTGTCTAACTGGAGACGTAAGAAGGTATCCAATTTGTCTCACTTAAGATACGGCACAAAGACGGCGGCCTGGCATGGCATCGAAATTACCCTGAGATTGTCTTGGGGAGGTAAGAGAGGGAATGTCGTTACGGTGGTAAGTAGATTCCTTCTCTTATGGTTAGTTGAGAATGCTAATGTAACACGAGGATTCATAGCTATTGCAAGATAATCATTTAACCCCTTGAGTACACGATGACTTAACCCAATGAGGGGTTAAATCATCACACTCTAGTGGTTAAATCATCGTACTCAATGGGTTAAATCGTCATACTGAAGGTTTTAAGTAATTGTACTTACGGAGTTAATTCATCGTACTGAAGGGGTTAAGATCAGTATTAGGGGTAAAGTCCCTAATACTTGAGGGTTAAGGTTTACACTGTTTCCTGGCCATCACTCATGAGCTAACACTCGAGGGAAATACGTCATCACTTTCTCCTCTATGTGGTCGGTCAGGGACGATGTGAGTGACCGATGGTGCTCCTCTTCCCTATTGACCGATGGTGTCCCTCTTCCCTAGTGACCGATGGTGTTCCTCTTCCCTAGTGACCGATGGTGTCCCTCTTCTCTAGTGACTGATGGTGCTCCTCTTCCCTAGTGACCGATGGTGCTCCTCTTCCCTAGTGACTGATGGTGCTCCTCTTCCCTAGTGACTGATGGTGCTCCTCTTCTCTAGTGACTGATGGTGCTTCTCTTCCCCAGTGACCGATGGTGCTTCTCTTCCCTAGTGACCGATGGTGCTCCTCTTCCCTAGTGACTGATGGTGCTGCTCTTCCCTAGTGACTGATGGTGCTGTTCTTCCCTAGTGACTGATGTTGATCCTCTTCCCTAGTAACCGATAGTGCCCCTCTTCCCTAGTGACTGATGATGCCCCTCTGCCCTAGTGACTGATGGTGCTCCTCTTCCCTAGTGACTGATGGTGCTCCTCTTCCCTACTGACTGATGGTGCTCCTCTTCCCTAGTGACTGTTGGTGCCCCTCTGCCCTAGTGACTGATGGTGCTCCTCTTCCCTAGTGACTGATGGTGCCTCTCTGCCCTAGTGACTGATGGTGCCCCTCTACCCTAGTGACTGATGGTGCTCCTCTTCCCTAGTGACTAATGGTGCTCCTCTTCCCTAGTGACCGATGGTGTCCCTCTTCCCTAGTGACTGATGGCAACCCTCTACCCTAGTGACTGTCGGTGCTCCGCTTCCCTAGTGACTGATGGTGCTCCGCTTCCCTAGTGACCGATGGTGTCCCTCTTCCCTAGTGACTGATGGCAACCCTCTACCCTAGTGACTGTCGGTGCTCCGCTTCCCTAGTGACTGATGGTGCTCCGCTTCCCTAGTGACCGATGGTGCTCCTCTTCCCTAGTAACCGATGGTGCTCCTCTTCCCTAGTAACCGAATGTGCTCCTCTTCCCGAGTGACTGATGGTGCTCCTCTTCCCCAGTGACTGATGGTACTCCTCTTCCCCAGTGACTGATGGTGCTCCTCTTCCCCAGTGACTGATGGTGTCCCCTCTGCCCTAGTGACTGATGGTGCCCCTCTTCCCTAGTGACTGATGGTGCCCCTCTGCCCTAGTGACTGATGGTGCTCTTCCTAGTGACTGATGGTGCTCCCTCTCTTCCTTAGTGACTGATGGTGCTCCTCTTTAGTGACTGATGGTACTCTCTTTAGTGACTGATGGTGCTCTCTTCCTTAGTATTGATAGTGCTCTACTTCCTAGTGACTGATGGTGCTCCTCTTTACAAAGTGACTGAAGTGGGTACTCCTCTTCCCTAGTGACTGATGGTGCTCCTCTTCCTAATGACCGATGGTGCTCCTCTTTCCTAGTGACTGATGGTGCTCCTCTTCTCTAGTGACTGATGGTGCTTCTCTTCCCTAGTGACCAATGGTGCTCCTCTTCTCTAGTGACCGATGGTGCTCCTCTTCTCTAGTGACTGATGGTGTTTCTCTTCCCTAGTGACCGATGGTGATCCTCTTCCCTAGTAACCGATGGTGCTCCTCTTCCCTAGTGACTGATGGTGCTCCTCTTCCCTAGTGACTGATGGTGCTCCTCTTCCCTAGTGACTGATGGTGCTCCTCTTCCCTAGTGACTGATTGTGCTCCTCTTCCCTAGTGACTGATTGTGCTCCTCTTCCTAAGTGACCTGATGGTGCTCCTCTTCCTAGTGACTGATGGTACTCCTCTTCTGAAGCTGATGGTGCTCCTCTTCCTAGTGACTGATGGTCCCTCTGCCTAGTGACGATGGTGCTCCTCTTCTAGTGACCGATGGTGCTCTCTTCTCTAGTCACTGATGGTGTTCTCTTCCTAGTGACCGTGGTAGTCCTCACTTCCCTAGTAACCCGATGGTGCCTCTTCTAGTGACTGATGGTGCCCCTCTGCCTAGTGACTGATGGTGCTCCTCTTCCCTAGTGACTGATGGTGCTCCTCTTCCCTAGTGACTGATGGTGTCCCTCACTACACAAAGTGACTGATGGTGCTCCTCTTCCTAGTGACTGATGAATTTCCTCTCTTCCCTAGTGACTGATGGTACTCTCTCTTCCCCAGTGACAGTGGTACTCTCCTGTTGGTAGTGGTGCCCTCTGCCCTAGTGACTGATGGTGCTCCTCTTCCCCAGTGACTGATGGTGCCTCTCTGCCATAGTGACTGATGGTGCCCCTCTGCCCTAGTGACTGATGGTGCTCCTCTTCCCTAGTGACTGATGGTGCTCCTCTTCCCTAGTGACTGATGGTGCCTCTCTGCCCTAGTGACTGATGGTGCTGTCCTGACATCACAAGAAAGTCGATGATGAAGGACCAACCGACTACAGCTGCTGAGCTGCCGCCATCCCCTATTTTTCAGATACCAGCTGGATGGAAGACGTGAGTTATGCCGGACCCAACTAATGTACTGATGTTGTTGATGTATAATAAATAGATATCAATACCCTAATATGTGAAGTAGGAACATTTTTTGTGTACTTTGAAGTATTTTCTCTGATTTTGTTGATGTTTACTACAAAGAATGTCTTTTTTTAGTCTCACTTTTTTCTATGAGTTCATTTGATCAATGTCTTGGACTATGAAACACGATGTTGTAGCTATATTACTGACTGAGTCATCTCAGTCAGTATTTTGACATGGGCTGATAAGGAAATGTAACACCTGTTATTGTTTGTAGAATGTGATTTGCAAGGTTGCCTCGGACACTATGCTACATATGAAGGATTTTTTCATTCTATGTTCACTTGCTATGTTTCCTTTTTCTCCTGGCATAGAAGCTTTGATCTTGGCGGGAGGTATAGTGAGCTTTGTCAGATCAAACTAGCGCCAGTAGAAAAACATACACCTATGAGATTGTTGTTTGTAAATGTGAGACTGTTATCGCCCCAGGGATTATCTTTGACACCACACGTGATGTTGCTGTCTATATGTGGCATCAGTCTCTGTGATGAAGCTTTGGTCTTGGCGGGAGGTGTAATGATTGATTGTCAGACCAAACCTTACAGCCCAGGATTATGTCACATATAACAACAAGTACACCACAGACCTCGTGGTACCACCACATTCCGGGTTGACACACCTCAGGTCGACCCAAGGGACTTGACCTCGCCCGCTAATGACGTGAGCCGGTGACCTACAACCGCACCTAGCCAAGACACCTGGCCAGGACCACACCTGCACACAACTATTCAGATCAAACCAGTTTAGTGTTACTTGTTAGAGGTCAGAAGCCGGCTGGGCCGACCCCATATAAAGCCCCTACAGTCCCGTCCACGGGCATTCGATTCGATTACGATTATCATTCTGATCCTGGTCATACTGATTCTCATTCTGGTTGCTGTCATCTCTCTCCCGTTCGGGTCGTCACTCGGTTCACTAAGCAGAGTCACGCACGTCCCCTCCCCAGGTCGGGAGGGAGACCTCCCGACCAGACGGCATCGCCAGCTAAGCAGACTCTCCCTGTGATGAAGGCAGCCCAGCCAGCACCCACTGGGCCTACGTCAGGGTACACGTGAGTCTTGTCAGAACGTCCTGGGGTGAGTTACCTACTGTGGGAAGTGTATTCATTCAGGTGTGTCCGAGAGTCAGTTAACGTAAAGCATAATGTGTTAGTACCCCGATATAATAGTGATATTAATGTGTCCATGTCATTGAGTGAATTAATAAATAGTTGTATCGAAGAGGTGTTTAACAAGTTGTCCCTTTAAGAAGTAATATACGTGTATTGACATACGAGATAAGATAAGCGTAGTGACGCTGTGCAAATAACATCCAGGCCACGCTACCAAGTTTCCTATCTTTACATTCCTACTCTCTATACTTCCTACCTATATATGTAATTCTCTTCTTGTGAGATTCGTCGCATTACAATGGTAGCAGCGAACTTAACGTAACTCACGCCTTCCCTCGGTTAGCCATAACACCTGGCTCGTCTCATCCTTCATTTGATTCAGTCTAAGTATTGTCTACAATTGTGTAATAAGTAATTCCTGTGTCGTAGCGTCGTAGCGTGAAAAGTGTCCTAGTGTGTCACCGTTACAGCTCAAGTAAATGTCTCTTGTGGTGGTATGCGCGAATTTTTAATAGAAATATGTTCAGTGCTTAACGTAATTCCTCAGTGTCACCCGCTATCTGTGGCATTCTCAGTAGCCCAAGTGCAGTTTGATTGTTGGTCAGTGTTAAATGTAGCCATTGTGTTTCAGTGATGAAAGAGGTGTCTGTACTAACTGTTATAACTTAACATGTCTTTTAACCTACATCCTCCTCCCTGTCCTAATCCTTACCTCACCCTCCTTACCCTTCCTCCCATCCCTGCCCCGCCCTGCCCGCCCCTCCGTTCCGTGCCCCTCCCCGCCCCGCAAAGCCTCGGCCTGGCCCGATCAACCACGCCTCGGCTCCTCCCCACCTCACCCGCAACGCACCAGCCTGGCTGGGCCTGGTCAGCCTCGCCTCGCCCAGTGCCGCCCCACCCCGCCTCGCCCCACCCCGCTCGTGTGACCTCACGTCCTTCTGACCTGCCCCGTCTCGCTTGACCACACTGATTCCCCGTCTTTTGTCCCGTAAGCTGTGTGTTGAAGATGATGGTTAATATAAAGTAATATTGCGATGAATGCAGAGCTTCACTCAGTGTATTTTTATGCTATTATGATTTGTGATGTACTCTTTGACGCGCAGTGATAAATGATATTCAGTGTAGTGCGCAGAGCTTCACTCCCTGACCCAGCCTGATGAGAACATTGTCGTGACGGAAATGATAGTTGCCAAACATTGACCTAACATATAAAGTAAACTTTTTTTTTGCGAATGCACTTCCAACTAACCCATCACCCCTTTAGGATTGTTTCTCTGTCAAATGTCACACACAGTACCACCCATGGCCAGCCGGACGTCAACCACAGTACATACGAGCAGAGAAGAACCAGCATGATGAAAGCAGCGTGATGAATGCAGCTTGATGAAGGCAGCACGAAACCCACCACACACCACGTCACTTCTTTCAAGTCCTCCCTTGGTCTAGGATTAAGAAGATTTTATATTTTTCTACTTTACGAAGTTAAGGAGTGTGGAATGTAGAGCGACACGACGAACCCTGGTGAGCCCAGCCAGGGAGGGATTCACCACTGTGGAAGGTGTAAGACAGGACGGTCTTTGGTCTCGCCGACACTCACGTACGGGGGGCGAGCCTTGGTCCGCGGAACCTGCCTTACAGTCATCGAAGGAGACGACAGCCCAAGCAGTGGACCGGCCTTCATCCCGGCCGGAGGGGGCCGACGGCAGATGAACAGAAAATCGTCTGGAATATGTTGAAAATGATGATGTTGCAGAGAAGAAATACAGATGGAGCAGAAAAATTCATCTGGAATATGAAAATGAAGATGTATAAAGAAACGCAGATGAGCAGAAAATTCGTCTGGAAGATGAAAATGATGATGTACTAAGAAAAAAGGAAGATGGAACAGAAAATTCATCTAGAAGATGTTGAAAATGAGGCTCTAAACGTAGAGGAAGAACGCAGATGGGACAGAAAACTCGTCTGGAATAGTATAGAAACCAGGAGGAAGTGAGAAGAAGTCAGAAGGTGTGGAGAAACGACCTACAAGGTGCGGTATGTGAAGAAAGAAGACAGAAGATGTGCTATGTGAAGAAAGAAGACAAAAGACGTGCTATGTGAAGAAAGAAGACAGAAGATGTGCTGTCCTGACATCACAAGAAAGTCGATGATGAAGGACCAACCGACTACAGCTGCTGAGCTGCCGCCATCCCCTATTTTTCAGATACCAGCTGGATGGAAGACGTGAGCTATGCCGGACCCAACTAATGTACTGATGTTGTTGATGTATAATAAAAAGATATCAATACCCTAATATGTGAAGTAGGAAAATTTTTTGTGTATTTTGAAGTATTTTCTCTGATTTTGTTGATGTTTACTACAAAGAATGTCTTTTTTTAGTCTCACTTTTTTCTATGAGTTCATTTGATCAATGTCTTGGACTATGAAAAACGATGTTGTAGCTATATTACTGACTGAGATGAATTATTATTTTGACATGGGCTGATAAGGAAATGTAACACCTGTTATTGTTTGTAGAATGTGATTTGCAAGGTTGCCTCGGACACTATGCTACATATGAAGGATTTTTTCATTCTATGCTATGTTTCCTTTTTCTCCTGGCATAGAAGCTTTGATCTTGGCGGGAGGTATAGTGAGCTTTGTCAGATCAAACTAGCGCCAGTAGAAAAACATACACCTATGAGATTGTTGTTTGTAAATGTGAGACTGTTATCGCCCCAGGGATTATCTTTGACACCACACGTGATGTTGCTGTCTATATGTGGCATCAGTCTCTGTGATGAAGCTTTGGTCTTGGCGGGAGGTGTAATGATTGATTGTCAGACCAAACCTTACAGCCCAGAATTATGTCACATATAACAACAAGTACACCACAGACCTCGTGGTACCACCACATTCCGGGTTGACACACCTCAGGTCGACCCAAGGGACTTAACCTCGCCCGCTAATGACGTGAGCCGGTGACCTACAACCGCACCTAGCCAAGACACCTGGCCAGGACCACACCTGCACACAACTATTCAGATCAAACCAGTTTAGTGTTAATTGTTAGAGGTCAGAAGCCGGCTGGGCCGACCCCATATAAAGGCCCTACAGTCCCGTCCACGGGCATTCGATTCGATTACGATTATCATTCTGATCCTGGTCATACTGATTCTCACTCTGGTTGCTGTCATCTCTCTCCCGTTCGGGTCGTCACTCGGTTCACTAAGCAGAGTCACGCACGTCCCCTCCCCAGGTCGGGAGGGAGACCTCCCGACCAGACCACGGCATCGCCAGCTAAGCAGACTCTCCCATAGGAGGCAGCCCAGCCAGCACTCACTGGGCCTACGTCAGGGTACACGTGAGTCTTGTCAGAACGTCCTAGGGTGAGTTACCTACTGTGGGAAGTGTATTCATTCAGGTGTGTCCGAGAGTCAGTGTCAAGTAACGTAAAGCGTAATGTGTTAGTACCCCGATATAATAGTGATATTAATGTGTCCATGTCATTGAGTGAAGTAATAAATAGTTGTATCAAGAGGTGTTTAACAAGTTGTCCCTTTAAGAAGTGATATATGTGTATTGACATACGAGATAAGATAAGCGTAGTGACGCTGTGCAAATAACATCCAGGCCACGCTACCAAGTTTCCTATCTTTACATTCCTACTCTCTATACTTCCTACCTATATATGTAATTCTCTTCTTGTGAGTTTTGTCTCATTACAGATGGTGCTCCTCTTCCCTAGTGACTGATGGTGCTCCTCTTCCCTAGTGACCGATGGTGTCCCTCTTCCCTAGTGACTGATGGTGACCCTCTACCCTAGTGACTGATGGTGCTCCGCTTCCCTAGTAACCGATGGTGCTCCTCTTCCCTAGTAACCGAATGTGCTCCTCTTCCCGAGTGACTGATGGTGCTCCTCTTCCCTAGTAACCGATGGTGCTCCTCTTCCCGAGTGACCAGTCAATTTAACAACAATCAATGTGAGACCAGTTATCCCTTCCCAGTTATCCCGGACCAGTTATTTGTGGACAGAGGCCGAACTCACTCATAACAATTCCTCTCTCAAGTACAGTTAACTCCTCCTTCAACACCCATTACACCGTCACCTAAACCTATTACACTCTCACCTACACCCACCCTACTCACCTACACTCACTCCACCTTTACCTACACCCACTCCACCCTCACCTACACCCACTACACCTTCACTTACATCCACTACAGCCTCACACCCACTATACCTTCGGCTACAAGAACCCCGTGAAATATTATAAAAATAATGTCTCGTTATTAGATTTTATTACAAGGTCGTCGGGTCACCTTTATGTGCCTGTAATAATTGTTAGACAGTTATGAATTAATTATACCATAACTCATATTATTTTGTAACTTTAAATTAATAGTTTAATGTTAAAAATCAAGGTATTTCTATAATAAATAAAAAAATATTAAAATATTTTTATTTATTAGGTTTAATCCCCCCTCCCTCTCTCTCTTGGCTGACCTCCTGAGAGCGAGTTTCTCCGTCAGTCAGTCATTTCTCCCTATCCTGGCTTGTTTTTCTCTCTCCCTTGTGGGTTAATCTCGGCTCAAGGTGGGAGAGAGGTTTTATGTAATAGCTCCCTGTACTGAAATAAATGCAACTCGTTTAGCTCTGATTTTTTCCGGCCATTTTTCGAGCAATTGGTTAGAATTAAATAGAATTTCTTATTCCATAAATTCTTCCTCCAACACTGTGTCAGGGGTCAGTAGGAACTAGAGAGATAACTCACTAACAGATGGCGCTGTTACTGAAAGTCTGACGCTAACACAAGACGACGGGAGGGAGGGAAGGAGGGACGACAGGAGGGAGGGAGGGCTGTTGGAAGAGAGGGAGACAGGGACAATGGGAGGGAGGGTTGGACGACAGGAGGAAGGGAGGGAGAAAAGTCAGAGAGGTTCAGGGGGGATGAGTACACCGCCATAGAGGCTCAGGGAGGATGAGTACACCGCCATAGAGGCTTAGGAAGGGAGAGTACACCGCCATAGAGGTCCAGGAAGGTGAGTACACCGTCGTAGAGGCTGAGGGAGGTGAGTACACCATCATAGAGGCTCAGGGAGGAAAAATACACCGTCATAGAGGCTAAGGGAGGAAGAGTACACCATATAGACTCCCGGTAGAGGCTCAGGGAGGAAGAGTAGACCGTATAAAGACTCGGGG
>NW_024714398.1:0-11982 GCF_018991925.1 Homarus americanus
GCTGTTAGTGTCAGTAGATCACAATGGTGTTCCGACGCACTGTAACAAAAGTTTCAAAGGTTGAGGTGAAGCCTTGCCAGGTGAAGGAGAAGGGCCCCCGATCTAACAAACTGCAGACCACAAAGCACACTAAACCTCAAAACAACAAGAAGAAAAAGGAAACTACCACTTTCTGCCATGTACAAAAGGACCAGTACCTGCCATGGGGAGACTACATCTTCACCGGGAAAAAGTCAAAGAACAACAAGAAGCATTGAACCATTTTTCTGATATTTAAAAATAATAAAAAACATATTAATTGATTTTGTTTGTATTATTTATGCTTTTATTATTTTCAACTGTAAACGTGCTGTTTTGGGAATATATTTTGAGTTACATAATATTTAGGTACAGCAGTTTATTTCACTGTATCTCCTTGTGTGAGTGTGTGGGTAGTGTGTGGATAGTGTGTGGGTACTATGGGTGTGTGGGCATTATGAAGTACTAGTCATGGCTAACTGTGACCCTATATACGGGTTACATCGGCCTTAACGCCCTTGTCTCAGCACTATCTCATATATCCAAATTTCACATATTTGAAAGTATTAGATAACCAAAATATCTGGAAAATATTTAGTTAAAAATACAAATAATAAAACAAAATCGAAAACAGAAAGAAAAACAATACCCGTGAAAGTGGAAATAAGGAGGAGGCAGAGCAGACGATACACAGGAAGGCAGTAATCATCATCCCCGTGTGAACCAGCCAGAGAAGAACTCCTTCGCCTCACCGTCCACCCATATACGATCAGCTGAGTGAAGTTGCCTCGTGTTGCAGTAAACTTTATCTGTAAAAGGACAATTTACTTTTACTTTTATTGTTTATCTTACTGTTTATAACTGTTTATTTTCTCTTACATAATGTACACTAAGTATGGGAGTGTACAGTAAGTTATACTGGATGGCAACAAATTCACATTCGTCTTGCAAATATTAAAACATTACCCTAACAACAGTATTGTATAACAACACGAGCTAAAGTGATGTGTAAAAAGGTCGGTTGCAAAAAGAAATATTATTCTTTTAAGTCTTTTTCAGTTTGTTCAGTGTTAACAACATTATAGGTCATATTTCATGCAGTATGCATATACAATGTTTGCTGAAGGTTTAATACCTTTCTGTTTACTGATGATGTAAAACCCTCGTTAAAATACTTTAGAGTCGTTTACAAAATATTTGGTGCATTTTCCGGAGCATTGTATGTTTTTACAGCATGCGAGGTGGCAGGTATGTGGAGTTTTAAGAGCACTTCACGCTATAGCTCAGTTGGCCACGGATTAGCGAATTACGAACTGAAAATGTTTGGATCGTCATCTGTTTCGTGTAAGCTGTGTCGGACATTTTGTGCGACATTAAAGTCCAGCGATCTGTGGCAGCTGTCGGGCTCCTGCCTGACCACCCTTTGCCTAAGAAGAGCGATTGTCTGAAGGTGTTCGAGTAGTTACTCAATTGTGAAAAAGTGATAGTGAGTCCCATAGACATGGCTGCCAGTTAGGGACAGTGTGGATACGGCACACTACATAGCATGTCTTCGGAAAGTAAAGGAGGCCGTGTAGCCAAGACTGCACTCAACCGCCTTCACTTCCCCAATTACAGCTAGGTGGACTGAGAGCGCCTCGGCATTATCATATCTATAATGCCAGACGGTAACACCATCCCCTTGACACCTCGGAGACTATACAGTACTGTGTTCGGGGCGTGTTTGTGGGTCTCTACTGCCGCCTCCCTATCGTTGAGTTGCTCCCCACTTACCGTAACCAGTCGAGGTCACTGTGGGAGGCCATGTACGGTACAGTACAGTAGAGTCACGCCCCCCTCAACAACGTCCGCACCTCGCCTGCTGAATACAGTATTTGCAAATGTGACCATAAACCCCAACAATTGTAGCAAGTTACAAGTCCCGGGATTAGCCCCTGGTATTAACACAGTGACAAGCGTCCCATTCCTGGTAAGTAGCAGGTGGCCGGAGGTAGTGCAATCCTCTCCCAGACTACACGGAGATGAGAGAGAGCTGGCTGACCATCATGGTAAGGACGCGTCACTATTTGGACCCCAGGGAGGCCATTATCGTAAGTTAAGTGAAAGGCATTTGGAATACTGGACGACTAGACGCTATATGAATTTCTTTACCCTAGTTTTCCCACCGATAATAATGAGGACAAGGGAGGTAGTCTCATCGGCGTTCATCAACACCATAGCCGTCTCAGTTACCTATTGCTCGTACAAGGTTTTTGAATGAAATAGTTTTACTAATATCAGGAACTTTCAAACTACTACAGGAAATAATATATATATATATATATATATATATATATATATATATATATATATATATATATATATATATATATATATATATATATATATATGTAATATTCAGAAATTTCAGAGTAATTTCAAATGTCCCGCCATTAGCGATACTGAGCGTTCAAGGTCGTCTGAGGGAAGAGAGCGCTCCCCGCCCATAGCGAGAGGTTATGGAACTAGGCCTAAGTGATATTAAATGTAATTTGCCGAATTAATAATGATGCGATTCATGAAGTTAAGGGACTATTATTGAATTTGAAATTATTATAGATCATTTATCAGTCTGAATAATGTTACGGAAGTCCCAAGGAGTTATTAGTTAGGCGGAAAATATGTCACGTAGGCCTAAGCTAACGCCTTGAGAGGAGACGCGACGCTGGCTGGTCCTCAGTCACGGGGAGCAGTCAGGCAAACAAGACGTCCCTGCGCGTCCGTCACAGAAATAGTCACGTGGCCTAGTCACCTGTGCTGCGCTATTGCAGTATAACAAGTAAGTCTCATTCGAACTCAGACAGGGTTTAGATAGGGCAGTGATAAAGTAAACTAGAGCTAACAGTGAGTTAATTTCAGGGTTTCCGTCAGAACCCACTTGACCGGAGTTGACCGGAATTTGTCTGCGAGAGATTGACTGCCGTTTGAGACTGCCGTTGATGATTGAGGGTGGCGATTGTCGCCATTGGACCGATCAGTGTAGGCCTGTCACTGTTTAGCGGGGTATCAAGGATCTCTTGAGGGAATCTAGCCGTCTGGGTGCAGCTGACGACGGGACGATCGTGGATCAGCAGCTCTCCTCTACCTCGGCTCACAACACCACATGACTCGAGCAGCTTAGTGAAACCCTCTTGCTAACGGGAAGCTAAAGCTTCTCTCAACTGTACAAGGTCTAATTGGCTCACTCCCTTCCGCTGTATGGACGCACTGGGAGTACACTGAGGCTATCTGAGTAAATTAATGGTCACACACTGAGACCATGAGTCTAGGACTCTAGGAGATACCTAGAGGAACAATTTATCTCCCTTATTACGGGTGTATGTTGAGTTGGGTGGAGCATGGTTCACGAGTATTGGTGGACCCAGTAACATATTAATAATAGTGAATATATTTGGGGGTAGTTAATACCATTTCTCAGTTACTGATATTATCTTGACGTGTGTAGTTTAATATTTCTTAAATAATTAGATAGTATTGTTTTTTGAATGTTTGTGTCATTAAGTGGAACCAAAGTGATACTGTGATTTGATCTTTTTAATGCATCTAATTTTTCTTCATAATTCTGATCTCAGGTATAACCTTTGTTCCCCAGAGTAGTGGTTAAGTTAGGTTAGGAAGTGTGCATCTGTTGGGGTGATATAATTTTGCTGAGTGCCCTTAAGGCCTATTCATTGTAGAGTATTTAATTTCTAATTCTTTAATACCATTTCCTAAGTGACTGATATTATTTTGTTGAAAGCCCTTAAGGCCTATTCATTGTAGAGTATTTAATTTCTTATTTTTTAATACCATTTCCTAAGTGACTGATATTATTTTGTGAAAGCCCTTAAGGCCTGTTTCATGTGTGCAAGCAACATTTCTTAATACTTCAAATTTATTGTTGCCTGAGTTTCTAATAATTTCTATATCATGTATAACTTTTATTCCCCAGAGTAGTGTTTTAAGTTCAAGTTAAGAGGTGCGCATATTGGTGTACCATTATCTGATTGTGTTTGTAGTGTTGGAGGGAATATAGGTGTCTAAATTTTACAGTGTGTCTCATTCATCCCAGTCACAGACGCTATCCTTCCACGGGTCACGGACAATTCATTTTGTTTAGTAGATTTAAGTGTTCTTGTGCTGGTTCGGAGTTTTCTCAAAGGCTTCCTGCCATTACCATCTTATAATCTTTAATAAACCCCAAGTCAAGTAAATTCCGACTGGTTACATATATATATATATATATATATATATATATATATATATATATATATATATATATATATATATATATATATATATATATATATGCAAGTAAATCACTGTAGGTGCGCGTGATCTAGGTATATGCTGATAATCACAAGGAAAGAAGAAAATACGAAGTTCCCAAGCGCTTTCGTGTAATTCACATCTTCAGGGGTGAGTACAGACTTGTGGTTTGTATGTCATGCCGGACGAGAGTAATGTATCGCCCCTGCGTTTTTTCGACGAATTTTGCTTCACTAACTAAAAAAATCAATTACGAGCAGCTTGTACAACGATGTGCCGGAAAATGCCATTACGAGAGCGAAAATGGTGTTGCTGGCACTTTGTTCCATTTAGTCAAAGAAGATGACATTGAATGAATTTAATACAATGCGTATGTGGTGAACGAGCCAAGTGAAAATATGACATATTGAGCTACTTAATGAGAGAGAGAGAGAGAGAGACATGGTTAATAGACTCTAGATGAGAGACAATTCCTCAACCACACCATTAAGCACCAACAAAAAATTTCACCGCTATACCATAAATCCGAGCGTTAGTAGACATTATCAGCACCTACCTGTCTACCCACCATTATTGGCTCTTAAATTATGGTGCAATATGGTGCAATAGGGTTGATGTTATGGTGCTGATGTGCCCTTCCCATGTTATAGACGCGAGAGAAGGTTTGTTTACATTGGGATGCCGTCATAGTCCTCTCTGGTGGCGAGAGTACTGACTGAGGGTATAGGGGAGGAAGAGGAGGAGGAGGATAAACAGGAGGGGGAGGAAAAGATGGAGAAAAAGGTGAGAGAGAGAGCGAATAAGAAGAACACCAACACAACATCAAAAACCCAACCAATACTAAAATAATATAACGAAATTAGAGACGAAAAATATAACAAACAATATAAGAAAATGAGCAGGAATGAACACCAAGGTCAGAAAAAGAGCAGGAATGAACACCAAGGTCAGAAAAAGAGCAGGAATGAACACCAAGGTCAGAAAAAGAGCAGGAATGAACACCAAGGTCAGAAAAAGAACAGGAATGAACACCAAGGTCAGAAAAAGAGCAGGAATGAACACCAAGGTCAGAAAAAGAACAGGAATGAACACCAAGGTCAGAAAAAGAACAGGAATGAACACCAAGGTCAGAAAAAGAGCAAGAATGAACACCAAGGTCAGAAAAAGAGCAGGAATGAACACCAAGGTCAGAAAAAGAGCAGGAATGAACACCAAGGTCAGAAAAAGAGCAGGAATGAACACCAAGGTCAGGAAAAGAGCAGGAATGAACACCAAGGTCAGAAAAAGAGCAGGAATGAACACCAAGGTCAGAAAAAGATACAAACACTGATTAGAAGAGAAAATATAAACATTGTGAACAAAATATAAAACGCAGAATGTGAAATGAATAAGAAACGTTAAGTGTTTTATATTCAAGAGACAATAAACGGATCAAGGTACAAAAAGTAAAGGTAAATAGATGAAAAAAAAATACAAAGTGAAGAAATTAGAATCTCCTCTTCGTAAATTGAGAGCAGCAGCAGGAGGGGGGGGGGCATGAAATGGTCAATAATGTTCCATAAATCAGAGGAAATGTCGCAGAATCGGAGCAGCTGAGCCAATATTTGACCTCTGGTTTGCATAATTCGAAGCGCCAAATTTTCCACCAGCGTAGAGTTAAGGCAGCTCGGTGTAGGACGGGGAAATACCTCATACAATTTGACTTAGTGAGCCGCCGTCACCCACCTGGCCAGGTACGGTACACAGTCAGGTTAAATCATCAACTCATCTTTCTTTTTTCAATTGGGAGGAGTATTTAATCATCATGAAAAAGACGAATAAAGCTCAAATTACACACACACACACACCGTAAATTGACTTATTCACGATATTCGGTCGCTTATGAGAGAGAGAGAGATTAATTCAGAGCGTGACGTGCACAAGTCAGTAGGATTAATAATAAACTTTTGTTGTCCGGAACTGAGAACTCTAACAAACTCTCTTTTTCTCCCTTTCCTATGACTTGAAATTACGATGGTGTCAGAGTGTGTGTGTGTGTGTGTGTGTGTGTGGGTGTGTGTGTTGAAGAGGAACATGAATGATAAAGTCTTCTGTACTAAATGTTATCTCCTGGAACCACCGCGTGATGCCTAGATAAGGAGTGTAAGGAGGAACTTATGTTTCTTTAGCTCTGGGTCTGGTGAAGTTATACAAACAACTGTTTATGGCAACTTGGGTCCTTTACAGACTCTCCCTGTATAATATAGTATATGTTTATGAAGGGGAAGATGCAGAGAGACATTTTTTTAGGCATGTTTGTCGGGAAGAGCCCAATGTCATGAATGGAATGCCTGTCGTCTGATATAGTGAAGAATAAATGTACAGTTTATCTGACTGCACGACGCTAGAGACGCTCTCTAATACAAGGAATACCAACAAGACCATTAATGATGATGCTACTCTGCCTTAGTAAGCCCCTTCAGTACTTCGGCTGAAGGTGAAGCCAAAAAGCTTTCCAGGTCAAACATGTTGAACTCAAAATCGAATAGCGAAAAAAAAGTAACCGTGGCAGCTAAGCTAACTAGCTAGCTAATTAATAATATCAAAATGCAATCAACTGTGAAACACAGCAAGGGATTAACCAAACACCTGGAACACAAGATAAGGGTTAACTCACCAGTAGCTTAAGCAATAACAGGAGTAATATAAATGAACACTGTGAACACAGCAACTTGCATCCAAAAATACTTAGCGATGAAATAACACCTGGCGAGTAACAACACTTGATATGACACAACAATGGTGGTTAGCTCCCGGACAGGCCCCCACTTGTAGGGATCCCACTACCCTTTATACTTGGGGAGTGAAACCTATCCCAAGTTATTAACAAATAAAGGAACAAATAGTTAACACGGCAATAATTATCCCCACCAAAAACCTACTCAACTAAATGTACTTGAATAAGTAAGAACAGTTGAAATAAGTAAGTCACAAAAGGGAAGATAATTAATTAATTCAATTTATGTTCTAAAGGGAGTAATGACTAGCAAACATGAATTTAAGGGTATAAGTAATTGTACAATAAAATAAGAGTGATGCCGGAAGGGCGAAAATATACCTTAAGGAGTTAGACCAAACTAATATTACTTTACATAAATATATTACACAAACATACAGTATATATAAACAGCAATCACTACAAAATGATTATTCCTACCAAACAGGAGATTCCTTACCACCAGGATCCCTTCCTAGGCCTAACTAAACGTGTCACTAATACCTGATACCCCTAGGGCATTGCAGAGGGCTGGACAAGACACTAGACAAGGGTTCAAGGCTAGAGAACGAATGGACACGTCTACCCTATGCCACAGTTTTTCGCTACTGGGGAGCGTGGGCACGCCGAGGAGCGCGTCTCATATCACGTGATCCAGGACATTTGCTGGATATTTTATATAATTAATTAATACTACTCTTGAGTTGACTTAACAGAGTAAGACAATGATGCATATTAATAACATACATAAATATACAATTAACCTAAGTAACTAAGAACAATAATAATATAATAAGTACAATTAACAATTTATTAATAGCTTGTATGAAATGTAGGTGTGAACATATGCCTCACGCTATGCGAGTTCTCGAGCGCCACAGGCACGTGACAGTGATAGTGATGATGATGATAATGATTATGGTGGTGATGATGATGATGATAATGATGATGATGATGGTGATAGTGATATGTGATGATGATGATGATGATGGTGAGGATGATGATGATGATGGTGATGATGATGATGATGATGATGATGATGATGATGGTGATGATGATGATGATGATGATGATGTTGGTGATAGTGATGATGATGATTATGATGATGATGATGATGATGATGATGATGTTGGTGATGATGTTGGTGATAGTGATGATGATGATGTTGGTGATAGTGATGATAATGATTATGATGATGATGATGATGATGATGATGATGTTGGTGATGATGTTGGTGATAGTGATGATGATGATAATGATTATGGTGGTGATGATGATGATGATGATGATGATGGTGATGATGATGATGATGATGTTGGTGATAGTGATGATAATGATTATGATGATGATGATGATGATGATGATGATGATGATGATGTTGGTGATGATGTTGGTGATAGTGATGATGATGATAACGATTATGGTTGTGATGATGATGATGATGATGATGATGATGATGGTGATAGTGATAGTGATGATGATGTTGATGATGATGGTGATGGTGATAGTGATAGTGATGATGTTGATGATGATGATGATGATAATGATTATGGTGGTGATGATGATGATGGTGATAGTGATAGTGATGATGATGATGATGATGATGATGGTGATGATGATGATGATGATGTTGGTGGTGATGTTCGTGATAGTGATGATGATGATGATGATGATGATAGTGATAGTGATAGTGATGATGATGATGATGATGATGATGGTGATGGTGATGATGATGATGATGATGATGTTGGTGAGAGGATGATGATGATAATGATTATGGTGGTGATGATGATGATGATGATGATGATGATGATGATGATGATGATGATGTTGGTGATGATGTTGGTGATAGTGACGATGATGATGATGATGATCAAGATGATGGTGATAGGTGATAGTGATAGTGATGATGATGAGGATGATGATAGAAGATGATGATGATGATGATGATGGTGATGATGATGATTATGATGATGATGATGATGATGATGATAGTGATGGTGATAGTGATAGTGATAGTGATGATGATGATGATGATGATAGTGATGATAATGATGATGATGATGGTGATGATGATGATTATGATGATGATGATGATGATGATAGTGATGATGATGATGATGATGATGATGATGATGATGATGATGATGATGATGATGATTTTGGTGATGATGTTGGTGTTAGTGATGATGATAATAATGATTATGGTGGTGATGATGATGGTGATGATGATGATGATTATGGTGGTGATGATGATGATGATGATGATGATGGTGATGATGATGATGATGATGATGATGATAGTGATGATGATGATGATGATGATGATGATGATGATGATGTTGGTGATAGTGATGATGATGATAATGATTATGGTGGTGATGGTGATGATGATGATGGTGATGATAATGATGTTGGTGATAGTGATGATGATGATAATGATTATGGTGGTGATGATGATGATGATAGAAGAAATCTAGTGAATTACGTTGAAGTGATAAATAGAGGTTAGTTAATAATTACTGTCTGTGTAATATAGTCGAGAAGAAGATGAAGGAGAAGATGAAAGGTGGAAGATGAGAGGCAGGAAGCGACAGTGCAAAATAGATCGGCAAGAGACACAGTTGTACCAGAGGTGGTAAAAATATACACCAGGAAGGAATCAGGTGTGGCAATGTAATACACACACACACACACACACTCTCTCTCTCTCTCTCTCTCTCTCTCTCTCCATATTATGTTGCTCAGATTTCTCTCTCTTTTTCCAAAAATACAAAACTCAACTTAATAAAGGCAACACATGTACTGTACTATGACTGCCAGTGTATTACAGCATCAACATTATTATATAAGAGTATATATTATACTTAAGCACCCCCCCCACCCCCCCAAGGTATCGCCGGGATGGTTAATCTTCAGGTGGGATACGCTGGGCGGCGAGAGGAGTGACAATCTACCTGTGTCATTAAGGTCTCTGTTACCTTTTCCTGGGGCGACACTTCAGGTGAGTTATTATATAAAAAAGAGACTCACTTTATACAATACATGAAAAAATAACACCACCATTTAACTTACATAAATTAACACACAATACAGTACTGAATGCCTAACTAGCTTAGCTCCCCCCACCCCAGCCTCCCTTGAGCGAGCAGGAGCGTGCTGTGTATGGCCACCACCCCAACCAATCACCTCGACTCAGCTAGGTGGACAGCCCACCTGCTATTACTCCCTACTACTTTACTTCCCGTTTCTATTCTTTCCTTCTCTCTTTCCTCTCCTCTCTCATGGCAAAGTCATTTCCCACTTTACTTCATCATCGTTACTCAGTAAGACAGCAGTAGACCACGACGCTTAACACTGTACCTGCCTGACTCTGGTGTTACCTGTACTGTGTTAATTGGCTTGAAGAACATACAACTCTAAAACGTGATATGAATTGTTAATGTTGTCATAGGAAGATGAACTAGACAAAAAACGACCTTTATAACTAAATGTCAGACCAAATACTGTCAAGAGGTGTGAACAGCTTCCATATGGAGAGGATCTTTAATTGAAGTCTAATGTGTCACTTCAGGCAATAACTCTGTGGGGTGGACACATCGACAACACAAGAGTGACCGACATATAAACACTTCCGAGACAACGATAACTAATGACTTTTTTGTTTGTCCTTTCAGAACAAAGTTCACTCCTGGGATTATCTCTCATAAACGAAGCATCACCAAGCACAAGCACCACACACCTGTATAGGCCTTCAGTATCGTCAACCAGCAACTGTCTACATGATAATAGTCCAGACAAAACCTTCCTTTTACTTTAACCCGGAAATAAACATCGACAGGTTTATTATATATAATTATGACGACAGTAAGTTTTCAAGGTTCAAGTGTCCTTATTTCCTGCCAATGGTTCCAGGAAAACCTTAAAACTTACAATTAATAAATAATTAAAGATTTTTGTTTCTTGTATCTATATATATAAAACAAAGAAGTATGTATGTTTGTTTGTGTGTTTGTGTGTCCGCACGAGAATCTCAGAAACTACTATACCGATCTGTAGTGATGATGGATGGTGTTATATGTAGTGATGATGGATGGTGTTATATGTAGTGACGATGGATGGTGTTATATGTAGTGATGATGGATGGTGTTATATGTAGTGATGATGGATGGTGTTATATGTAGTGATGATGGATGGTGTTATATGTAGTGATGATGGATCGTGTTATATGTAGTGATGGTGGATGGTGTTATATGTAGTGATGATGGATGGTGTTATATGTAGTGATGATGGATGGTGTTATATGTAGTGATGATGGATGGTGTTATATGTAGTGATGGTGGATGGTGTTATATGTAGTGATGATGGATGGTGTTATATGTAGTGATGATGAATGGTGTTATATGTAGTGATGATGGATGGTGTTATATGTAGTGATGATGGGTGGTGTTATATGTAGTGATGATGGATGGTGTTATATGTAGTGATGATGAATGGTGTTATATGTAGTGATGATGGATGGTGTTATATGTAGTGATGATGGGTGGTGTTATATGTAGTGATGATGGATGTGTTATATGTAGTGATGATGGATGGTGTTATATGTAGTGATGATGGATGGTGTTATATGTAGTGATGGTGGATGGTGTTATATGTAGTGATGATGGATGGTGTTATATGTAGTGATGATGGATGGTGTTATATGTGGTGATGATGGATGGTGTTATATGTAGTGATGATAGATGATGTTAAACGTAGTGATGATGGATGTTGTTATATGTAGTGATGATGGATGGTGTTATATGTAGTGATGATGGATGGTGTTATATGTGGTGATGATGGATGGTGTTATATGTAGTGATGATAGATGATGTTAAATATAGTGATGATTGATGATGTTAAATGTAGTGATGATGGATGTT
>NW_024714399.1:0-1067 GCF_018991925.1 Homarus americanus
CCTCTGACACTTCCAGGTACACCCCTGACACTTCCAGGTACACCAATGATACTCCCAGGTACACCGCTGACACTCCCAGGTACACCGCTGACACTGCCAGGTACACCTCAGACACTGCCAGGCACACCTCAGACACTCCCAGGTAAAGCTCAGACACTCCCAGTAACACCTCAGACACTCCCAGATGCACCTGTGACACTTCCAAGTGCACCTCTGACACTTCCAGGCACACCTCTGACACTCCCAGGTACACCTCCGACACTCCCAGGTACACCTCCCTCTGACACCCCAGGCACACCTCTGATACGCCCAAACATACCTCCTTCTGACACTCCCCAGGCACACCGCCGACACTCCCCAGGCACACCGCTGACACTGCAAGACACACCTTGACATTCCATGTACACCCTCAGACACTTCCAGGCAGACCTAAGACACTCCCAGGCACACCTCAGACACTCCCAGGCACACCTCTGACACCCCAGGTACACCTCTGACACTCCCAGGTACCTTGACGCTCCCCCAGGCAATTCTCCGACACCCCAAGAACACCCCTGACACTCCCCAGGCACACCTCTGACACCCCAGGCACACACACAAGGCTGACACCCCAGGCACACACCCCAGACACTGCCAGGCACCTCCTCAGACACCACCAGGCATACCCCTGACATTCCCAGGCACACCAGGCACCTGAGGTAAAACCTCTGACACTTCCAGGAACACCTCTGACACTCCCATGTACACCTCTGACACTCCCAGGTACACCTCAGACACTGCCAGGTACACCTCAGACACTCCCAGGTACACCTCAGACACTCCCAGGTACACCTCTGATACGCCCAGGTATACCTCTGACACTCCCAGGTACACCGCTGACACTCCCAGGTACACCGCTGACACTGCAAGATACACCTATGACATTCCATGTACACCTCAGACACTTCCAGGTACACCTCAGACACTCCCAGGTACACCTTTGACCCTCCCAGGTACACCTCTGACACTCCCAGGTACTCCTTTGACGCTCCCAGGTACAACTCTGACACTCCCAGGAACACCTCTGA
>NW_024714400.1:5000-17190 GCF_018991925.1 Homarus americanus
ATAGAGATATACAGGCAGCCACCACCACTACTTTCGCCGGAGGTTTCGTCACGCTCCCCGATGGCGAAATCCTCCATTACAGCAAAAGTGTCTGTTTAACCTAACCTTAGTACAAAGTCTATTGGTGTCCTCAATTTTATAGAGGTTAGCCACCCGAAGTCAATAAGAGACAAAGAAATAATCCAAGCAGCCACCACTATCTAGCCTGACCGTGGTAAATTCTAACAGGGGACCTTAAATTTTATAGAATAATAATAATACAGGCAACTAACCAACCACTACCGGGCCGCCTAACTAACCACTACTTTCGCCGGAGGTTTCGTCCACGCTCCCCGATGGCGAAATCACTCATTACAGCAAAGTGTCTGTTTAACCTAACCTTAGTACAAAGTCTATTGGTGTCCTCCACATAGAGGTTAGCCGCGAAAGTCAATAAGAGACAAAGAAATAATCCAAAGCAGCCTAAACTGTTTAGCCTGACCGTGGTAAGTCTAACGGGGGACCTTAAATTTTATAGAATAATAATAATACAGGCAACTAACCTTCACTACCGGGCACTAACTGCTCACTACTCGCCGGAGTTCGTCACGCTCCCGATGGCAGAAATCCTCCATTAGCAAAAGTGTGTTTAACCTAACCTTAGTACAAGATATTGGTGTCCTCAATTTTATAGAGTTAGCCACCAGAAGTCAATAAGAGACAAAGAAATAAATCCAAGCAGCCTAAACTGTTTAGCCTGACCGTGGTAAAGTCTAACGGGGACCTTAAATTTTAACAAGCAATAATAATACGAGCAACTACCTAACACTACGGGCCACTAAGCTACTTTCGCGGGAGGTTTCGTCACTCCCCCAGAAATCCTCCATGCAACAAAAGTGTCTGTTTAACCTAACCTTAGGTACAAAGTCATTGGTGTATAATTTTATAGAGGTTAGCCACCCGAAAGAAGTCAATAAGGAACAAGGAAATAATCAGCAGCCTAAACTGTTTAGCCTGACCGTGGTAAAGTCTAACGGGGGACCTTAAATTTTATATAATAATAATAATAATGGTAAACTAACCAACCACTACGAAGACGCCTAACCTAACCACTACCACTTTCGCCGGAGAGTTTCGTCACGCTCCCCCCGATGGCGAAATCCTCCATTACAGCAAAGTGTCTGTTTAACCTAACCTTAGTACAAAGTCTATTGGTGTCCTCAATTTTATAGAGGTTAGCCACCCGAAGTCAATAAGAGACAAGGAAATAATCCAAGCAGCCTAAACTGTTTAGCCTGACCGTGGTAAAGTCTAACGGGGGACCTTAAATTTTATATAATAATAATAATACAGGCAACTAACCAACCACTACCGGGCCGCCTAACCTAACCACTACTTTCGCCGGAGGTTTCGTCACGCTCCCCGATGGCGAAATCCTCCATTACAACAAAAGTGTCTGTTTAACCTAACCTTAGTACAAAGTCTATTGGTGTCCTCAATTTTATAGAGGTTAGCCACCCGAAGTCAATAAGAGACAAAGAAATAATCCAAGCAGCCACCACTATCTAGCCTAAACTGTTTAGCCTGACGTAGAGTTTTTAAAATCTGGTGATATGGAACCACACACAACCCCCTTAACCTGGGATAATGCAATCAAATGGATAATTGCTAACTATTCTCAGAGATAATGCAATCAAATGGTTGTTGCTAGGGCTGCGCCCCGACCCCCTGTGTTAGATACTGTATTTGGTCATGATGAATTGTTTATTAGACTATAAGAAATCCTCTTCCTTCTTGTATTGGCAAGGGGTTTGCTTTAACTTAGGTATGCTAGCCTAAGTAAAATAGACACGGAGCTGCGAAGACCTGATTCTTTTGCTGCATGTTTGAGTCTGCAACTTTGTTGTGACACTCAATCCTAGTGATTGTACTTACTCAACATAGTGACGGTGTAATTACCATCACAGATTGTACGGAAATTCCAACTTTTGGAAAAATTTTGACTGCGTCTACGTCCTGGATTGGCCAATCAGTGGTGCCCCGGTGGCGTTTACTGCGGTGCTCTGATTGGCTGACCGAACGTGGCGTGGTAGGTAGGCTGTTTCTACTCTAAGTCCTCTTCTTTCCTTTTTCATCCCCTCATGCACTCCGTTCTTTGAACGGTCGATCCGGCAAGGGAACCTGTGATAGTGCAGGGCACCCCTTGTCCGGGGTCACCGGTAGGTGGCAACTTTTTAGATATTACTATAGTCACAGGTAACCTGGGTGGGACGCCCGTCCAAGAGGGTCACTGCCCAGGCAGGAGCCCTGTGTTATAGGTAGGATTAGATGTAATCAAGAAGATGACAACTAGCATTAGAATAAAACATAGAGATAAGGGACACTCTATTGGAAGGGAAAAGTGGCAGAAATCACTTACAACAAACTGCAAGTCCCACTAACTAGAATATTCAGCACCAATGAAGGTTTTTAAAGTAATCTGTAAAGATGACTTTGATTCAGATAAAATCCTTTCAAAAGAAGCAAGAGATATATTTTACAATGAAGGCCTTATTGTTGTCATGCCACCAGAACAAAAGCAAAAAGATCAGTTTTTGTTCGTCAAGTCGATCAAGAGATCGGGAGGAAGACCTGAAAGAAGAACTGGAACGCCAAAATAGGTGGATGAAGATTGAAGAAGTCATTAAGATAAAGGACTATACTCATGTTTGAAGAAGTGTCAATGGCTGAGAAAGTTTTACAACAGGGCTTTCTAATATTCAACATGTCAGTCACACCATATCAAATAAAGAAGGAGACATTCATCAGTCTGCAAACTTGCTTCTCCTGCTACAAATATGAAGAACACACAACGAGAGACTGTCCGGAAAAAGAAAAAAGTACTGCTCAGATTGTGCAGGCGACGACCATACCTACACTGAATGTAAGAATACACATGTTGGCTGTCTCAACTGTAAGAGAAACGGGAATGCATACATAGGACATAGGACGTTAGCAATGGCATGCCCAATAAAAAACACATGATAAAGTACAAGGAACAAGAAACAAGGAAAAAGGAACAAGACAAGAAGGATACGACATACTCAATAGCGAGAGCAGTCGAAGAGGCTCATAGACCAGAATCCACAGTATTAGGCTAAGTGAGCCAATACATGATAAGGTAATGATTAGTATGATCCATGCACATTGCACAGCTTATCATTGCACCGGATCATACAATGAGAATTAAGGAAAATGTTTAAATTAAATAACCTACCAGAGATGATATTTCCAGAGAATCCACAATCCGAAAAACTATTTCAGACAACATATGCAAGCGAACTGAGAGAAAGACTACATCAAGACGAACAAAGGTTTGAGCAAGGAGCAACAGCTGATACACAAGGAACACAAGCGACTGATAGAGATCCCAGACAAATGACTAGAAGTGACAAAGAGAAGATAGAAATAACAAAAGGACAGACAAAGGAGTAGGAGGAGAGAAGATAAGATGGAAACTGATCACAATATACAACCTGAATCTGCTGAAGAAATTGGATTAAAAGTTATCACTACAACAAAACATGGAATCCCAACATCGAGACCAACAGGAGGGACAATAGTAAAAACTGTGAAGGAGGGATATACAAGTGGACATATCAAGAAAAATCCCTAAGTGAAGATTATGTCTGGTCACTAATTACTACGGACAAACTAAAGATTACGGCCAAAGACTTTAAAATAGTAGACCCGTCAGAGTATAGAAGAGTCAGAAGCGGGAAACAGGATGATAGGTCTCCACTCCAACTGACTGCCACAATCCAAGTATAAGAAATAATGGACAATAGACAAACAGTAAGAACTTTAAGAATAATACAACACAACGTAAGAAACTGGAAGACCGAGAGAATTAACCTAAGTAATATATATCGCGAAATTGACCCTGACATTATACTAATAAACAGTCACGGTGAGACAGAAAACAACAACATAAAACTCTTTAACTATTATGTAAACAAAAGAAATAAATCGGGCGAGAAAAATGACGGAGTAGCGATAAACAGAGGATTAAAGGAAACTTAAAATTTAAACTAATTGATGACTTCAGGATGAATTTCTAGCAATAAAATAAATACAACTCAAAGGAGACGTAATTATTGCTACCTATAGAACCTATTAAAATTGGCTAACAATAGTCATCCGATGTACATCTTAGGAGACTTTGCGCCAGACATAGGATTTTTGACAATACAAATAATAACGTCATTGGGGAAACGCCCTTAATCAATTAATAAAATTTAGGAAAATCAATCATCTGGGTCCTAACTTTCCAACCTGGAGAGAAATCACAATACACAATCGACACCAGACAAAATTTTTGCAACAACAAAGCCTTTTCAATTACCATATAATGCAGGCAGTGACCATCTGCCAATTATACTAACACTGTCAACAAGCCCATACAGATACCAATAAAGGGCTGAAAATAGGTAAAACAGACTACAGGACAGCTTCAAAGAAACGACTTAAGTAATCACCACTCGATTAACCTACAAGGGAAAACAACAGAAGATATAGACTCAGAAATGGACAGAAGACTGCACTCAGCAATAAAAAGCATCTATAACCAAGCCTCCTACTTCACACTTTAGAACATTACCCAACAACAAGACTACCAGAAGAAGTTAAATTAATCAGACCTATTACCACAATGAAATAAACAGGTATATGGAAAGACACGGCAGTAACAGATAAAGCTGTTATTCACGAGTTGGGGATTTAGAATATAGTTATATCGTCTACAGATCCCAACAGGTAACAACAATAAAAACGAAGACAATCGGACTATAAAGGGTAGACAAAGGATGCGAGTTTTCGTTGTATATAATAGAGTACCATAAATCCATAACAAAATATTCAACATAAATTACCCTTAACCAAACTTAACTAAGCATTAACAGTATATACATATTAATAAACATAAAACAATCTCGAAGCAAGTGGACGTGGGGGAGGCAATACAAGATACAAATACTTAAGTGAGGAGCTGAGATGGCTGACGAGTAAGGCTGAGTATTGTAGAAGACGCTAGGTAGTCACTGCGCCGCAGGTTTAGAGGATAGATGATCCTGTGGTCACTTCCCAGAGCCAAGTGCTCTCTCCTCGAATTGGAGCTCACAAAGAAGACTTGGAGGAAGTGACATAACAACCAGGATATGGAGAAGGGAAACCCCGGAGTGTTAACTAAGACGAGTCATACTCGTGTCTCGTCCCTAGATGGCGTTGCTCGTGGTGCTGGGTAGGTAGATCAGGACAATAGATGGCGTGCTTAGTGCTGGGTGGAGGGGGTTCGTAACACCCCCCTCCAAGACCTCCGTGGCGGAGGCGCGAAGGAGGTGATCCTGGTGCGTCTGGAGGTAGCTGCTGCATTTCACTGGAGCTCGGGATAAGAGTCTGCAATCAGGTTATAGGGCTGGGTGAGAGGCCAGCGGAGGATTCGCTGGTTAGGTCTTGTTGGTTTTGGATGAACGTGGAGTGGGTTATGGTGGGGTGAACTAAGTTGTTTGTGGGCAAGACTGGAGGTAACATTCAAACTTCTTTATTACTGCCACCCAAGAGCCAAGGCCTCCTTCTCTATGGTGGAGTAGTTGGTCTGATGTTTTTTCAACTTGGCGGAGTAATATGCCACAGGGTGAAGAACATCAGTGGTTGGGTCGGGTTGTAGGAGCACAGCCCCCACTCCGACACCACTAGCGTCGATTTGCAGATGGAAGGGCGAGGTGTAGTCAGGCTTGGAGGCAAGGAAGGCTTTGAGGCGGTGGAAAGACTGGTCGCACCTCTGGTTCCAGATGTAAGGGACCGCAGAACTGGTAAGGTCTGTGAGGGGTCCGGCCACGCTGGAGAAGTTACTGCAGAACCGACGGTAGTAGCCGCACATCCCCAGGAAGCGCATGAGTTCCTTCCTCGTCCTTGGAGTGGGGAGACTAGATGGCTCTAACGTTTGCGTCCTTAGGTCTCTCACCATACCATGCCCAACGATATGTCCCAGGTAAGTCACTGAGGCCGGCCAAAGCGCAGATTTAGCCAGGTTTATGGTGAATCAGTCTCTGGAATAGTACCGACAGTATCTCATTGCGCAGATGTTCGTCAGCTGTCCGACACCACCACCAGGTCATCCAGGTAGGCAGACGTCCACCCTAGGTCCTGAATTAGGAAGTTGATGGCCCTCTGGAATGTGGCGGAGCATTAGAAAAGCCAAAACGCCATAACCAAATGAAAAGACCAAATGGAGTTATAAATGCCGAGATTATTTTTGCCCTATCCGTGAGTCCCACTTCATAATATCCATTCAACAGGTCCACGGTACTGATAAATTTTGCACAGCCTATGCTGTCTATTATATCTTCAATCAAAGGTAAAGGGTAGGAGTCTGAGACAGTGACCTGGTTCACTTTACGATAATCGGTACAGAAACGAAAAGTGCCATCAGGTTTTGGAATGAGAAGGCAAGGTGAAGCCCAGGGGGAGGTACTAGGCTCAACTAAGTTATGTTTTAACAAAAAATCTACCTCCTTTTTCATAATCTCTCTTTTTTGTGGATTTAGTCGATATGCTGATTGCCTAATGGGTTGTACATCATCTGAGATTAGCTTAATATCATGTTTAAGTATATTGCAAAAACCTGGGAGGTCTGACGTGACTTTAGGAAATGTTGATAATAACTTAGTGAGATCTTTTGCTTGAGATGGATTCAGAACAGAAAAATACTCATCCAAGTTATTTGAGTATGTGACTGTTAGTAGGGTTTTCTTTAGGTAGAGGAAGTCTAAATTCTCAAATGATTATGTCATCTGTCTCGGCTCCAGCCCTGGCAAAACCGTATGCAATACAGGTTGACTTATAGCCTCTGGGATGTCTTCCTCTGACTGCCTGGAATGGTAAAGTTTCATGAGATTAATGTGAACAAGTTGTGAATCTTTTCTGCGATCAGGAGTATGGACTATATAGTTGAGGAGATAGTTTATTAGCAACTATATAAGGGACCAGTAAACTTGCTTTTAAAGGGGAGAGCCTGGAATGGTAGAAAGAGTAACACTTTGTCTACCTGGAGAAAATGATCTTAACTAATTTAGGTTGGGACTTCACCATTTTTCTTGGACTTTTTAAGTTTGACTGAGCAATGGTTCGGACTTCAGTTAATTTGTCCCTTAAAGTGTCAATGTTAGGAAACTGTTGCGAGCTTAATAGATGGAGTGTCAAACCACTGCTCCTTTACTATTTTAAGGGGTCCCCTTATTTGTCTCCCATATAGTAACTCGAACGGGGAGAAACCCAATGACTCCTAGGGACATTCCCTGATGGCAAAGAGTAACAAGTCTATGCTTTCATCCCATTCCTTTTGGTGTTCTATACAGTATTTTTTGAGCATTGATGTACAATGGTCCACACTGAGGTCTTTCATCACCTGTTTGAAAAGATTGCTCGTAAAATTGGTGCCCTGATCGGATTGGATCTCTTTAGGAATGCCCACTGAAGTGAAAAGGTGCAAAAGATGTTTGACTACGTTTTTTGAAGTGATGCTTTTAAGGGGAAAAGCCTCAGGATAACGTGTACTGGTATCCATAACTGTGAGCAGGAATTGATTTCCCTTCTTAGTCTTTGGTAATTGGCCCACACAATCCACAACAATCTTTTCAAATGGTGTAAAAAATACTGGGATGGGCTTAATGGGAGCTGCTGGTATACTTTCATTTGGTTTTCCTACCATTTGACAAATATGACAAGATTTTAGGTATTTTGACACATCCTTCCTAAGTCCAGGCCAATAATAGTGTTGGAGGAGCTTTTTATATGTTTTCAGGATTCCCAAATGTCCTGAAATACCATCATGGGCAAGGGCAATTAATGCTGGTCTGACTGAGGTGGGAATTACCACTTGATGTATTTCAGACCACGTGTCTAGATGGGCAAGCTCAGGGGGCCTATAGGCCCTCATCAAAAACCCTTCATGATAATAAAAACACGGAAGGGTGTTAAAATCTTTACCCTCAACTGCTGCATGATGAAGTTTAGTCAAAGATGGATCAGATTGTTGGGCTTTAACGAAATAATCACTTACTAATTGTCTGTGTACAGATCTACTGTGGGTAAATATTAAGTGGTTTAGGCGAAGAGGGCCCATTTCGCACACACTCTGTGACAGGTGACAGCACAAGATGGGAAAAAGATGAGGAATAGTTTCTTTAAGGTCAGTGGTGGAGTTGACAGGTAAGGGAAGTGGAGCTGTCTTTATGTTAAAGACCGCTAGATCTCCTACCAAGTCATTGCAATAATAAATGAATGCCGCACACAGGCATTGGGTCTTTCATATGGCTATTTGCACTTCCCCAGTAATCAAGGGACATTGGAGGTGCACTTTAGCTAAAGGATAGGAAGAATGGGATGAGAGATCTGAAATTAGAACACTCTCATTAGTAAATGCAGTAGATATATCGGGAATGACGTTAAACAGGAGGATAGATTGTGCTGCGCCCGTATCACGTAGTATACGAATAGGGAAAGAACGAGACCCCTCTATGATTGAAATTTTTCCCTCATAGGTGAATGAAGAGAAGAGATCCTGATGGGGCCTTTCCACATTGGTATTTGCTATTGGTTTGGACTTGGGATCCAGGGAACTACTTTTAGCAATTCGACACTTTGGGTGTTTACAATTCTGGATCGTATGGCCTGGGTTTTACAGTAAGAACAAGTAAGCTTGGTTGCATCGGGGGGAGTAGGTGTGGGACCTTTCGACCTACCACTCACGTTCCCAAGGTTATCATCAGAGGAGGACCTAACATGTCGGGAAGTACCACGTTCTCTACTGCCCAGTGACTCCACCAACAAAGCGTACGCATCAGCCAGCTCAGCAGCACGCCCTAAATTAACCTCTCCACGCTCCTCCACATGCTTCAAGATGTGAAATGGTATCTTGCTCTTCCTCCTCCAGGACTACCAAATTTAACAAATCCTGAAATGTGGAGGTCTCTGTAGCCTCTAACCACTTCTTAAAAACCTAAGCTTTTCTTGAGCAAACTCAACAAAGGTGTGGGAAAATGGTTTGTTAGTTTACGAAACTTCTGCCGGTATCCATCTGGCGTGATAGCATAAGAGGTGAGGATATTCTTTTTACGTTATCATAGTCATCAGTCTGGTCTAAACAGTTATAAACTCTACGAGCCTTACCATATAATTTAGAACTAACACTGACACCACTGGTCCTTTGGCCACTCATTCTTCCCGGCTATTTTCTCAAAAGTCCTAAATGACCCGTCCATATCGGATTCATCAAACCCGGGAACAAGGGAAGAAGCAGTTAGCAGGGTTAAAAGCTAGTTTCTCTAATCTTTTCCTCATGCTCCAACTTGGCCTGTTCCGACCTTCCCTCATGCTCCAACTTGGCCTGTTCCAACTTGGCCTGTTCCAACTTTTCTTCATGCTGCAACTTGGCCTGTTCCGACTCCTGCTCCAACTCGAGTTCTTTCTTTTTGATTTGGAACTCGAACCTAGCTCGTTCCAGTTCTAAGGCGTTGAAGTTTCTTGGACATGGGCGTTAATCTGTCAACAGCGGATTCTTTTAAAACTTCATGTTGAACCAGCACTTCAATCACATGATTTTTTAACATTTCCTTAGTCAGTTGCTGTGAAAATGGGATATTATAATAGTTGGCTATTTCTTTCCATTCTTTCTTCAGGATATTAACACGTAATTTAGCTACGGAAGGATTTTCAATAAAATCCTGGAGATCAAAACCTGGTGTATTTGTTAAAAGCGGAATAAAATTAACTAATGGTCCAAAGATAAGATAAGTGGATAACCTAGAAAATATCACGGCAGTGGATAACAGAAAGTCGAAAACTAACCAAGTTATACCTAGGGAATTACACTTATGATTATTGTTCTTCAAGAAGATCCTTAGATAAGGATAAGAGACTTGAAGAAGAGGTAGGGCGTATTACGGCATTAATATAAAGATCGGATTAACAACCTGATATACTTGAAGAGGGCGTATTACGGCATTAATATAAAGATCCGGATTAACAACCCTGATATACTTGAAAGAGGAAGGGCGTATTACGGCATTAATATAAAGATCCGGATTAACAACCCTGATAAATGGTATGATTGACCTTGAATGAGATAATGAGAAGAACAATAATTGAGGCTTTATAATTATGGGGTCCTGGTAGAGCGGGGCGTCCCAAGATATCACTTCACCGTAAACTGGTGACTATGGAACAGCCTACTCTGGAGTGAGGGTACGGCATTAAACAGATCCGGATTCTTCCCTACACTCGATAAGACTTACTACACGACTGCCACGTGTAATAACAGGTAAGCCTTATGACACTTGGAACCTAATATCCTACGTCTGTCACTCTTACTGTACGATAATACCAATATATGCAAACACATATGAAGGAAACTTTAAACCACCGTAAAGCAATTGTGAACAGAAGTGACTGGGAGGAATAATTAACACTGAGTAACAAGGAGGAAGGAATATGGTACTTAAGGTCGTGTCCTGTCACGGTCGCCATTTGTTACGAGTTGGGGATTTAGAATATAGTTATACGTCTACCCAGATCCCAACAGGTAACAACAATAAAAACAAAGACAATCGGACTATAAAAGGGTAGACAAAGGATGCGAGTTTTCGTTGTATATAATAGAGTACCATAAATCCCTTAACAAAATATTCAGCTTATAAATTACCCTTAACCAAACTTAACCTAAACATTAACAGTATATACATATTAATAAACATAAAACAATCTCGAAGCAAGTGGACGTGGGGAAATTAATACAAGAGATACTAGTACTTAAGTGAGGAGCTGAGATGGCTGACGAGTAAGGCTGAGTATTGTAGAAGACGGTAGGTAGTCACTGCACGTACGTAGGTTTAGAGGATAGATGATCCTGTGGTCACTTCCCAGAGCCAAGTGCTCTCTCCTCGAATTGGAGGTGACGCAACAACCAGGATAGGAGAAGGAAACCTCGGTGGTAACTAAGACGAGTCATACTGTGTCTCGTCCCTAGATGGCGTTGCTCGTGGTGCTGGGTAGGTAGATCAGGACAATAGATGGCGTGCTTCGTAGTGCTGGGTGGAGGGTTCGTAACACTATATACGACACAGATAGCACTACAGATAAAATTAAGAGACGCATGTAAGGAAGCAAACAATAAAAAATGGAATGATATTATAATGGCGGCTGACATGACTAAAGACACAAAAACATTTTTGGACTTCCATAAACAAGATGAGAGGGCACAACAAGCAAAAAACACCATACAATAAAGACCAAAATGGAACAAAATTGCACGAGGAAAATGAACAAGAGTCAGCATTCAAAAGGGAATGGGTAAAAGTTTTTAAAATATCAGATGAGGAAAATGAAGATTTTGATAGTGAACACGAATACATAGAATCACCCCAAGGCAATATATAGACTATAACTTATTACCTAATAATCAAATAATAACCATGGGAGAAATGATGCACTGTCTGAGGAAATTTAAGGAAAAAGCCCCTGGGCTCACAGGTATTACACGAAATATGATCATGAATCTACCTGAAAACATTTTAAATAGACTATTAAACATTTATAACGCATACTTAATAACTGGTTACTTTCCAGACAAACTAAAATATGCTAAAATGATATTTATTCCTAAAGAGGGTAAGGACAATAAGGAAATATTAAACTACAGGCCAATATCTTTATTAGAAATTACCGGGAAACTATTGGAAAAAATATTAAATTCAAGACTTATAGCCTTTTTAACACAACATGGGAAAACTAACAACAGACAACATGGATTTATGCCCAATAGAAATACCCTAACTGCAATAGCTATAATAACGGAAATAATTGCAATAGAAAAAAGCAAGGGTAACCAGATCAATATAATTTTAAGGGATGTTTCTAAGGCTTTTGATAAAGTTGGGCATTTAGGCTTGAAATATAAAATATTAAAACTGGGACTTAACGAATACATGCTAAGAATATTGTGTAACTATTTAGATGATAGGAGAGCACAAATTCAAATTGGAAACTTTTTAGGAACTATGTTTAATCTTGAGAGTGGAGTACCTCAAGGAGGATGCCTTTCTCCAACACTATATACAATTTATACTTCAGACACACCTCAACCTACCCCCTTTAGTGAATATGTAATGTTTGCTGA
>NW_024714401.1:0-24791 GCF_018991925.1 Homarus americanus
TTGGCCTGATGTTCTTAGGTCACCACGTGGACAGTCAACGCATCAGGTGAGCTGACAAGGCTCGGGGCCCTAGGAGGTCGGTGATTTCCTAACGCCCGGGATTGACGGAGGTACCCTTGCTTACTGGCCTTCATCCATCTCCCAAACGAGTGTAGGGGGTCCCCAAGCTAAAGACACGCGGCTTAGACTCCTATAGGAACCTGTGGGTGGAGGACTTCGGGGCTGATTAACGGTTGAAATGAACAGCAACGTTTCAAAAGGATGTTAAGGGCGTAAAAATACTTCACTTAAAGCACATCAGTTACGTTACTGTATCACTTGCATATTCAAACTATTAACTAGGTCAAAATCACTTAAAATGGCGAGTTATAACAGGAGAAGTGGACAGACATACCTGTGGGTGGAGGAGTTCGGGGCTGACTAGCGGTTTGAAAGCGCCCGCCTCACTCCCCACACACGCTAAGTTTGAGTGCCACTTCACCCAACTATTTCAATGCACTACGTTACTGTATGCTCTGACGTTTGAAACTACGAACTCAGTTTCATTCCCTAATATTCTCTTTACAAACTATGCTCTGACTGAGTTATCGAAGGCAAGAAATAAATTGATTTTTTTTTTTAAAGATCTGGATGGCAATCCTGGTGGGCGGAACCTAAGCCAAGTAGCGTCCCACTACCTCTACAAAGAAGCTGGTCTGATGGTTCCCTTCAGGTTAATTAACTAATTTCATAAAGAACATCCTTCCAACAATTTCACTATGAGTATCAGAGTCTCTGATATTCATAGCTGAACAAGAGCATACAAGTCTCGGTCACAAATACGGCATCTCTATGACGACGTCAATGATACAGAGAAAACGGAGGATGTTTCCACTGGGAGACTCAGAAGGTTTACGGGTTTTGTGGACAAGGAGCGTAATATGAATTATTAGGTTTTAACAGTCTAGCCATCATTACGATCATGACAATAATGGTCCTCCATTCCAATCATTAGAGTTTAAAACCTTTATGAGACTCAACGGTTTAAAGCATGTACTGACCCCACCCTATCAGCCTGCCTCTAATGGTGCAGCTGAGAGATCAGTTAGAATTGTAAAGGAAGCACTTTCCAAGCAGGTATTTCAAGGAACTGTAGGAAAGTCAATGAAACATAGACTAGCAAATGTCTTACTCAGATACAGAACCACATCACATAGTGTGACAGGATGTACTCCTGCAGAGTTAATGATGAAGAGACAGTTGAGAACAAGATTAAGTTTAGTTAAGCCGAGTCTGTTTGAAGTTGTAGAGAGGAAACAAGCTCAAAGAAAAATGTATCATGATAAGAGTTCCAGTGTAAGAGTGTTCAAGGTAAATGATAGGGTGAGAGTTAGGAACATGGCTAAAGGTTATGGTACTGTACATGTACAGTGGATAACTGGTGTCATTGACAAGGTATGTGGATCTAGGACATATTTAGTGAAATGTGGTAACTCTTTGAGATATGTTCATGTGGATCACATCATTCAGGCACATGATGAATGTAACAACAACAATAAATGCCCTGAGTAAGAGTCAGCATGTGGCTTCTCATTCTCCCATTAAATCATATAAGATATCAAATATACTATAGCACTATCCGAATGTCTGTCTGTCTATCTGTTTGTCTGTCTGTGCAGCCGAAACGGCACAAACTTGGTGGAAAAATCGAAAAAAAATCATAGAGTGGAACAAACCTGGTCCCATGTCGATGGTTTCTTTAGGAAGGCATTAGTTAACAATTATATTTGCGATGGAAAACAATGTAAGTCTACGGACTTGGCACACCCTCATTCGCTGTACGCTGTCAGCCCACGATTGCAGTTATCCCCTCCTCCTCCCCCCACTTTTTTTCTTAGCCTACTTTTTTTTTAATGTTGTTTGGATTAGTTAAGGACGGAAGATGAGTAAATAGAAGAATAAAGAAGGGAAAACAGAAAATAGTTAGAGATAACAGGTGGGGGGCAGCTGAGTTTCATCATGCGTCTAGATGCGCAGTTTCAACGTTACCAGACGACCTTACAGCTACAGTGTATACTTATTCCTGTGGCTGACTGTACATGGAAAAAAGATATTAACAGGAATGCATGGAGAAGTTGACTGCAATAGACACAGGGGGAATATAGACAGTGAAACAGACAGGAGGTTGACAAAAATAGACAGATTCATACATGCACAAATAGACAATATGGCAACTACCATGACAGACAGACAGCTGACTGACTGGTACACATTAGACAACCAGGCAGACACACGCCAACAACTGATGACAGACAGATTTAACGACACAAAGAGTACAGACGGGCTTACATTCAAACACCACGCAGACGAACAGACAGTTGGGATGGCAATAGACAGGACGGATAGACTTGAGACAGATTAGAAGGCATTTATAAAGAAGAATAACACCAAATTGACCATAGCTGCGTCAGTGAGGGTCGCTGGTGTAGTGGACGTCTCCCCTACAAACTGAGTAGCTGCATCCCACCTGCGACGCTTTCCTTAGCAACCAAGCGAGCGGCTACACCAGATGGTACGGTAACCTAGCAACGGAACCAAAAGCCCGGCGACTTCCTCGGGTTTTCCCAACATGACTCATAGAGGACTCGCGGCTGCTGGGTATATAAGCTCTGTCTCTCCATTGAGATTCATTCCGGCCTCACTTCTACAACACGCAACACCTCCTCCTCCGCCGCTGTCTGGTGGCCCTCGTTTCTCCTCGCCTGCCTGGCGGTCCACGCTCCCGTCAGCGAGCATGGAGACCTACCAGCTGTCCTTCTCTGAACTTCCTCACCAACCAGCTTTCTCATTCTGCCCATCTTCCTGAACAAGCAACACCTCCTCCAGCAAGCTCCACGCTGTCAGCATTCATTCAACCAGGAGGCCAGCAACAGGCAACATCTTCTCTAACGAAGCTCCTGCACATCTACCTGATTCAACACACTACTCACCGAACGTCTCTACTGAGCAGCTCCTCACCACACGGCACCTCCGGCACCAGACTGTCTATCATATAACTTATATTATACAAGAAAACCACATTAGAGTTTCCATCCATCCTGAGTGCTAGACAACATTATACCACAAAACCCTACACTGGTCTTACATCCACAAGCGTAAATAATAAGAAGCATTGAAAACTAATACCCTCGCGCGGTAAAAACATCGATGGTCGGTCAGTCATGTGAGATAGGCCTAAAACTGACTAATGTAGATGATGACTATGATGACTTAACACAGGTGATGACTTAAGCAGATGGTGACTAATATAACCAGAATCAAGGTCACTTCTCTTCACAATATAATTTATCTCGGAATAATCATCGGTGAGTCATAATAAAAAAAAATTATGATTTTAACCTCTCCTTATGGCAAATATTTATTTAATATAATTATTCTATCGTTTATTCTATTCCTTCTTATAGTATATTGAATACTGTAAGTATCACGACCATGATTATAACAACCAAGACCATGATTATAACAACCACGACCATGATTATAACAACCACGACCTTGATCATAGCAACCACGACCATGATTATAACACCCACGACCATGATTATAACAACTAAGACCATGATCATAACCACGACCATGATTATAACAACCACGTCTATGATTATAACAACCACGTCTATGATTATAACAACCACGACCATGATTATAACAACCACGACCATGATTATAACAACCACGACTATGATTATCACAACCTCGACCATGATTATAACAACCACGTCTATGATTATAACAACCACGACCATGATTATAACAACCACGACCATGATTATAACAACCACGACTATGATTATAACAACCACGACTAAGATTATAAATAACCACGACTATGATTATAACAAACTACGACCATGATTATAACAACCACGACCATAATTATAACAACTACTTAATTAAGGACAAAATAAACCATGACCATGATTAGAACAACAAGGACTATGATTATAACAACCTCGACCATGATTATAACAACCACGCCTTATTATTATAACAACCACGACTATGATTATAACAACCACGACCATGATTATAACCACAACAACTATGATTATAACAACCACCACTATCATTATAACAAACACAAACATGATTATAACAACCACAGATATGATTATAACAACCACTACCATGATTATAACAACCACGACTATGATTATAACAACCACGACCATGATTATAATAACCAGGACCATGATTATAACAATCACGACCATGATCATAATAACAACGACCATGATTATAACAACCACAACCATGATTATAACAACCACGACTATGATCATAATTAATCTACTTCCACTCATGATTGTAAATAACCACGACCTTGATTATAAATAACCACGACCATGATTATAACAACCACGACTATGATTATAACAACCACGACTATGATCATAACAACCACGACCATTATTATAACAACGACGACCATGATCATAACAACCACGACCTTGATTATAACAACTACGAATATGATTATAACAACTATGACAATGATCATAACAACCACGACCATGATTATAACAACCACGACTATGATTATAACAACTACGGCCATGATTATAACAACTACGACCATGATCATAACAACTACGACTATGATTATAACAACCACGACTATGATTATAATCTCCACGACCATGATTATACTGAACTAATGCATTATGGTCATAACCACGACCATGATTATAACAACCACGACTATGATTATAACAACCACGCCCATGATTATAACAACCACGACCATGATTATAACCACAACCTTGATTTTAACAACCACGACCATGATTATAACAACCACGACCATGATTATAACCACAACCTTGATTATAACAACCACGATCATGATTATAAGAACCACGACCATGATTATAACAACAACGACCATGATTATATCAACCACGACTATGATTATAACAACCACGACCATGGTTATAACAACCACGACTATGATTATAACAAACACGACTATGATTATAACAACCACGACCATGATTATAACAACCACGATCAAGATTGTAATAATGACCATGATTATATCAACCACGACTAGCGATTATAACAAATCTACAACTATGATTATAACAACCACGACTATGATTATAACAACCACGACTATGATTATAACAACCACGACCATGATTATAACAACCACGACCATAATTTTAACAGCCACGAACATGATTATAACAACCACGACCATGATTATAACAACCACGACTTTGATTATAACACCCACGGCCATGATTATTGATTATAACAACCACGATCATGATTATAAGAACCACGACCATGATTATAACAACAACGACCATGATTATATCAACCACGACTATGATTATAACAACCACGACCATGGTTATAACAACCACGACTATGATTATAACAAACACGACTATGATTATAACAACCACGACCATGATTATAACAACCACGACTATGATTATAACAACCACGACCATGATTATATCAACCACGACTATGATTATAACAACCACAACTATGATTATAACAACCACGACTAAGATTTTAACAACCACGACCTTGATTATAACAACCACGACCATGATTTTAACAACCACGACTATGATTATAACAACCACAACCATGATTATAACAACCACGACCATGATTATAACAACCACGACTTTGATTATAACACCCACGACCATGATTATAACAACTAAGACCATGATCATAACCAAGACCATGATTATAACAACCACGTCTATGATTATAACAACCACGACCATGATTATAACAACCACGACCATGATTATAACAACCACGACTATGATTATAACAACCACGACCAAGATTATAACAACCACGACCATGATTATAACAACCACAACCACGACCATGATTATAACAACCACAACCTTGACCATGATTATAACAACCACGACCATATTATAACAACTACGACCATGATTAAAACAACCATGACCATGATTATAACAACAAGGACTATGATTATAACAACCTCGACCATGATTATAACAACCACATCTATGATTATAACAACCACGACTATGATTATAACAACCACGACTATGATTATAACAACCACGACCATGATTATAACAACCACGTCTATGATTATAACAACCACGACCATGATTATAACAACCACGACCATGATTATAACAACCACGTCTATGATTATAACAACCACGACCATGATTATAACAACCACGACCATGATTATAACCACAACCTTGATTTTAACAACCACGACCATGATTATAACAACCACGACCATGATTATAACCACAACCATGATTTTAACAACCACGACCATGATTATAACAACCACAACCTTGATTATAACAACCACGACCATGATTTTAACAACCACTACTATGATTATAACAAGCACGACTATGATTATAACACCCACGATCATGATTGTAACAACCACGACCTTGATTATAACAACCACGACCATGATTTTAACAACCACGACTATGATTATAACAACCACGACTATGATTATAACACCCACGACCATGATTATAACAATTTAGACCATGATCATAACCACGACCATGATTATAACAACCACGACTATGATTATAACAACCACGACCATGATTATAACAACCACGACCATGATTATAACAACCACGACTATGATTATAACAACCAGACCATGATTATAACATCCACGACCATGATTATAACAACTAAGGCCATGATCATAACCACGACCATGAATTTAACAACCACGACTATGATTATAACAACCACGACTATGATTATAACAACCAGACCATGATTATAATAACCATGATCATGATTATAACAACCACGACCATGATTATAACAACTAAGGCCATGATCATAACCACGACCATGATTATAACAACCACGACCATGGTTATAACAACCACGACTATGATTATAACAAACACGACTATGATTATAACAACCACGACCATGATTATAACAACCACGACTATGATTATAACAACCACGACCATGATTATATCAACCACGACTATGATTATAACAACCACGACTATGATTATAACAACCACGACCATGATTATAACAACCACGACTATGATTATAACAACCACGACTATGATTATAACAACCACGACTATGATTATAACAACCACGACTATGTGTATAACAACCACGACCATGATTATATCAACCACGACTATGATTATAACAACCACGACCATGGTTATAACAACCACGACTATGTTTATAACAAACACGACTATGATTTTAACAACCACGACCATTATTATAACAACCACGACTATGATTATAACAACCACGACCATGATTATAACAACCACGACCATGATTATAACAACCACGACTATGATTATAACAACCACGACCATAGTTATAATAGCCACGACTATGATTATAACAACCACGACCATGATTATAACAAACTCATATATGATTATAACAACCCCGACCATGATTATAATACTCACGACCATGATTATAACAACCACGACTATGATTATAACAACCACAACTATGATTTTAACAACCACGACTGTGATTATAACAAGCACGACCATGAATATAACAACCACGACCATGATTATAACAACCACGACTATGATTATAACACCGACGACTATGATTATAACAACCACGACCGCCAGTTATAATAACCATGATCATGATTCTAACAGCCCGACTATGATTATAACAGCCGACCATGATTATAACAACCACGACCATGATTATGACAACTAAGACCATGATCATAACCACGACCATGATTATAACAACCACGACTATGATTATAACAACCACGACTATGATTATAACACCCACGACCATTATTATAACACCTAAGACCATGATCATAACCACGACCATGATTATAACAACCACGATATGATTATAACAACCACGCCCATGATTATAACAACTAAGACCATGATCTTAACCACGACCATGATTATAACAACCACGACTGTGATTATAACAACCACGCCCATGATTATAACTACCACGACCATGATTATAACAACCACGACTATGATCATAACCACGACCATGATTATAACAACCACGACTATGATTATAACAACCACGCCCATGATTATAACAACCACGACCATGATTAAAACCACAACCTTGATTTTAACAACCACGACCATGATTATAACAACCACGACCATGATTATAACCACAACCTTGATTATAACAACCACGATCATGATTATAAGAACCACGACCATGATTATAACAACCACGACCATGATTATAACAACCACAACCTTGATTATAACAACCACTACCATGATTTTAACAACCACGACTATGATTATAACAAGCACGTCTATGATTATAACACCCACGACCATGATTGTAACAACCACGACCTTGATTATAACAACCACGACCATGATTTTAACAACCACGACTATGATTATAACAACCACGACTATGATTATAACACCCACGACCATGATTATAACAACTAAGACCATGATCATAACCACGACCATGATTATAACAACTAAGGCCATGATCGCCACGACCATGATTTTAACAGCACGACTGATTATAACAACCACGACTATGATTACCAACAATCCAGATACTTTGATTATATAAACCACGACCATGATTTTACCAACCACAACTAGAATTATAACAACCACGACCAATGATCATAACCACGACCGCGGATTATAACAACCCGACCATGATTATAACAACAACTAAAGGCCGCCAGTCGCCGCGACCATGATTATAACAACCACGACCGTAGTTATAACAACCACGACTATGATTATAACAAGCACGATATGATTATAACAACCACGACCATGATTATAACAACCACGACTATGATTATAACAACCGACCATGATTATATCGCCATTCTGAACATAACAACCACGACTATGATTATAACAACCACGACCATGATTATAACAACCACGACTATGATTATAACAACCACGACTATGATTATAACAACCACGACTGTGATTATAACAACCACGACCATGATTATATCAACCACGACTATGATTATAACAACAACGACAATGGTTATAACAACCACGACTATGATTATAACAAACACGACTATGATTATAACAACCACGACCATGATTATAACAACCACGACTATGATTATAACAACCACGACCATGATTATAACAACCACGACCATGGTTATAACAACCACGACTATGATTATAACAACCACGACCATGGTTATAACAACCACGACTATGATTATAACAACCACGACCATGATTATAACAACCACGACTATGATTATAACAACCACGACTATGATTTTAACAACCACGACCTTGATTATAACATCCACGACCATGATTTTAACAACCACGACTATGATTATAAGAACCACGACCATGATTATAACAACCACGGCTATGATTATAACAACCACGACCATGATTATAATAACCACGACTATGATTATAACAACCACGACCATGATTTTCACAACCACGACTATGATTATAACAACCACGACTATGATTATAACAACCACGACTATGATTATAACAACCACGACCATGATTATAACAACCACGACCATGATTATAACAAACACGACCATGATTATAGCAACCACGACCATGATTATAACAACGTTACCAGAGCATTTTCGGACCTTACGAGGCTACAGTGTACTGTATACTTATTCCTGTGGCTGACTGTAAGTTCGTGTACAGTATATGGAAAAGGCACAGAGATAAAAAGATAATAACAGGAATGCATGGAGAAGATAGAAAGGGAGAAGAGAAGGAGAAGAATCATTATTATCCTTAAGATGCGAGCGAGGAAAGGAGATGGGAGAGCAGGATAGTCAGAGGTGGAGGTATGAATGGAGGGATGTGTTTTATAAAGTTCCCAGAATACCATATTAAAATCACCTATTTAATATGGAAGAATAGGTGCTAAATATGATGAGGAGTGTAATGGAGAGAGTTATATATAAATAAAGATAGAGTTAGTACGGATAAAAATTTAGAGAGAGAGAGAAGCAGACAAACTAAAGACATAATACAGACAGATTCAATGACACACAGAAAGTCAGACAAATAGACATACTTATGAAAGACAAAGATAAAAGACACATACATATAGACAGACAGACAGACATGACTACACAGGGTGAAACTAGACAGTGAAACAGACAGGACGTTGACAAAAATAGACAGATTCATACATGCACAAATAGACAATATGGCAACTAACATGACAGACAGAAGGCTGACTGACTGGTTCACATTAGAGAAACAGGCAGACACACGGATAAGACACACAGATTTGACGACACAAAGAGTACGGACGGGCTTACATTCAAACACCAAACAGACGAACAGACAGTTGGGATGGCAATAGACAGGACGGATAGACTTGAGACAGATTAGAAGGCATTTATAAAGAAGAATAACACCAAATTGACCACAGCTGCGTCAGTGAGGGTAGCTGGTCTTACATCCACCATCGTAAATAATAAGACGCATTGCAAACTAACACCCTTGCGCAGAAAGAACATCGATGGTCGGTCAGTCATGTGAGATGGGCCTAAAACTGACTAACGTAGGTGATGACTATGATGACTTAACACAGGTGATGACTTAAGCAGTTGGGGACTAATCTAACCAGAATCATGGTCACTTCTCTTCATAATATAATTTATCTCGGAATGATCATCGGTGATTCATAATATATATATATATATATATATATATATATATATATATATATATATATATATATATATATATATATATATATATATATATATATATATATATATATATATATATATATATATATATATATATATATATATATATATATATATATATATATATATATATATATATATATATATATATATATATATATATATATATATATATATATATATATATATATATATATATATATATATATATATATATATATATATATATATACATTTTTTTATGATTTTTAACCTCTCCTTATGGCGAATATTTCTTCAACAAATTATTCTCACATTTATTCTATTCCTTCCTATAGTATACTAAGATACTTACAGTACCTAATATTCACGGCCATGATTATAACAACAAGGACCATGATCATAACAACCACGACCATGATTATAACAACCACGACCATGATTATAACACCTACGACTATGATCATAACAAACACGACCATGATTATAACAACCACGACCATGATTATAACACATACGACTATGATCATAACAACCACGACCATGATTATAACAACCACGCCCATGATTATAACACCTACGACTATGATCATAACAACCACGACCATGATTATAACAACCACGCCCATGATTATAACACCTACGACTATGATCATAACAACCACGACCATGATTATAACAACTAAGACCATGATCATAACCAAGACCATGATTATAACAACCACGTCTATGATTATAACAACCACGACTTCGCCAGTTATAACAACCACGACCATAGTTATAACAACCACGACCATGATTATAACAACCGACCACAATTTTAACAGCCACGACTATGATTATAACAACCCGACCATGATTATAACTACGACCAGCAGTTAAAACAACCATGACCGCCAGTTATAACAACAACGACTATGATTATAGCAACCTCGACCGCCATGATTATAACAACCACGTCTATGATTATAACAACCACGACTATGATTATAACAACCACGACTATGATTATAACAAACACGACCATGATTATAACAACCACGTCTATGATTATAACAACCACGACCATGATTATAACAACCACGACCATGATTATAACAACCACGTCTATGATTATAACAACCACGACCATGATTATAACAACCACGACCATGATTATAACAACCACGACAATGATTTTAACAACGACGACTATGAATATAACAACCACGACTATGATTATAACAACCACGACTATGATTATAACAACCACGACCATGATTATAATAACCATGATCATGATTCTAACAACCACGACCATGATTATAACAACCACGACCATGATTATAACACCTACGACTATGATCATAACAACCACGACCATGATTATAACAACCACGCCCATGATTATATGACCTACGACTATGATCATAACAACCACGACCATGATTATAACAACCACGCCCATGATTATAACACCTACGACTATGATCATAACAACCACGACCATGATTATAACAACTAAGACCATGATCATAACCAAGACCATGATTATAACAACCACGTCTATGATTATAACAACCACGACCATGATTATAACAACCACGACCATGATTATAACAACCACGACTATGATTATAAAAACCACGACTATGATTATAACAACCACGACTATGATTATAACAACCACGACCATGATTATAACAACCACGACAATAATTTTAACAACCACGACTATGATTATAACAACCACTACCATGATTATAACAACTACGACCAGGATTAAAACAACCATGACCATGATTATAACAACAACGACTATGATTATAACAACCTCGACCATGATTATAACAACCACGTCTATGATTATAACAACCACGACTATGATTATAACAACCACGACTATGATTATAACAACCACGACCATGATTATAACAACCACGTCTATGATTATAACAACCACGACCATGATTATAACAACCACGACCATGATTATAACAACCACGTCTATGATTATAACAACCACGACCATGATTATAACAACCACGACCATGATTATAACAACCACGACCATGATTTTAACAACGACGACTATGATTATAACAACCACGACTATGATTATAACAACCACGACTATGATTATAACAACCACGACCATGATTATAATAACCATGATCATGATTCTAACAACCACGACCATGATTATAACAACCACGACCATGATTATAACACCTACGACTATGATCATAACAACCACGACCATGATTATAACAACTAAGACCATGATCATAACCAAGACCATGATTATAACAACCACGTCTATGATTATAACAACCACGACCATGATTATAACAACCACGACCATGATTATAACAACCACGACTATGATTATAAAAACCACGACTATGATTATAACAACCACGACTATGATTATAACAACCACGACCATGATTATAACAACCACGACAATAATTTTAACAACCACGACTATGATTATAACAACCACTACCATGATTATAACAACTACGACCAGGATTAAAACAACCATGACCATGATTATAACAACAACGACTATGATTATAACAACCTCGACCATGATTATAACAACCACGTCTATGATTATAACAACCACGACTATGATTATAACAACCACGACTATGATTATAACAACCACGACCATGATTATAACAACCACGTCTATGATTATAACAACCACGACCATGATTATAAGAACCACGACTATGATTATAACAACCACGACTATGATTATAACAACCACGACCATGAATATAACAAACACGACCATGATTATAACAACCACGACCATGAGGATTATAAAACCACGACTATGATTATTATAACAACCACGACTATGATTATAACAACTACCTAATTACGATTATAATAACCATGACTATGATTCTAACAAACTGTCGACCATGATTATAACAACCACGACTATGATTATAACAACCACGACCATGATTATAACAACCACGACCATAATTTTAACAGCCACGAACATGATTATAACAACCACGACCATGATTATAACAACCACGACTTTGATTATAACACCCACGGCCATGATTATAACAACTAAGACCATGATCATAACCAAGACCATGATTATAACAACCACGTCTATGATTATAACAACCACGACCATGATTATAACAACCACGACCATGATTATAACAACCACGACTATGATTATAACAACCACGACCATGATTATAACAAACGCCACGACTTGATTATAACACCCACGGCCATGATTATAACAACTAAGACCATGATCACAAATCCAAATAATCTGATGAGATTATAACAACCACGTCTATGATTATAACAACTACGACCATTATCATAACCACGACCATGATTATAACAACCACGACTATAATTATAACAACCACGACCATGATTATAACAACCACGACTATGTTTGTAACAACCACGACCATGATTATAATAACCACGACCATGATTATAACAACCACGACTATGATTATAACAACCACGACTATGATTATAACAACTACGACGATGATTATAACACCTACCACCATGATTATAACAACTATGACCATGATCATAACCACGACCATTATTATAACAACCACGACCATGATTATAAATAACCACGACCATGATTATAACAACCACGACTATGATTATAATAAACTGTTTAATTGGCGATTAAAAGCAACTATGGACCATGATTATAAGAACCACGACTATGATTATAAAAACCACGACCATGATTATAACAACCACGACCAAGATTATAACAACCACGACCAAGATTATAACAACCACGAGCAAGATTATAACAACCACGACCATGATTATAACAACCACGACCAAGATTATAACAACCACGACCAAGATTATAACAACCACGACCATGATTATAACAACCACGACCATGGTTATAACAACCACGACCATGATTATAACAACCACGAATATGATTATAACAACCACAACTAGAATTATAACAACCACGACAATGATCACAACAACCACGACCATGATATAACAACCACGACCAAGATTATAACAACCACGACCATGATTATAACAACCACGACCATGATTATAACAACCACGACTATGATTATAACAACCATAATTTATGAATATAATAACCACGACCATGATTATAACAAACTACACCATGTGATTATAACCACAACCTTTGATTTTAAATAACCACGACTATGATTATAACAACTACTTAATTCATGATTATTATAACCATAACCTTTGATTATAAGAACCATTACCGATTATAAGAACCACGACCATGATTATAACAACCTACAATGACCATGATTAAAGAACCACGACTAAGATTATAACAAACTACGACCATGATTATAACAACCACGACTAAGGATTATAACAAACTTTCACGACTACGATTATATCAACCACGACTATGATTATAACAACCACGACCATGATTATAACAACTACGACCATGATTAAAACAACCATGACCATGATTATAACAACAACGACTATGATTATATCAACCTCGACCATGGTTATAACAACCACGACTATGATTATAACAAACACGACTATGATTATAACAACCACGACCATGATTATAACAACCACGACTATGATTATAACAACCACGACCATGATTATAACAAGCACGACCATGGTTATAACAACCACGACTATGATTATAACAACCACGACCATGGTTATAACAACCACGACTATGATTATAACAACCACGACCATGATTATAACAACCACGACTATGATTATAACAACCACGACTAAGATTTTAACAACCACGACCTTGATTATAACAACCACGACCATGATTTTAACAACCACGACTATGATTATAACAACCACGACCATTATTATAACAACCACGGCTATGATTATAACAACCACGACCATGATTATAATAACCACGACCATGATTATAACAACCACGACCATGATTATAACAACCACGACTATGATTATAACAACCACGACCATGGTTAGTAAACAACCACGACTGCGATTATAACAACCACGACCATGATTACAAATAACCACGACTATGATTATAAATAACCACGACTATGATTTTAACAACCACGACCATGATTTTAACAACCACGACTATGATTATAACAACCACGACCATGATTATAACAACCAAGGCTATGATTATAACAACCACGACCATGATTATAATAACCACGACCATGATTATAACAACCACGACCATGATTTTAACAACCACGACTATGATTATAACAACCACGACTATGATTATAAAAACCACGACTATGATTTTAACAACCACGACCATGATTATAACAACCACGACCATGATTATAACAACCACGACCATGATTATAGCAACCACGACCATGATTATAGCAACCACGACCATGATTATAACAACGTTACCAGAGCATTTTCGGACCTTACGAGGCTACAGTGTACTGTATACTTATTCCTGTGGCTGACTGTACAGTACATGGAAAAGGCAAAGAGATAAAAAGATAATAACAGAAATGCTTGGAGAAGATAGAAAGGGAGAAGAGAAGGATAAGAATCATTATTATCCTTAAGAGGCGAGCGAGGAAAGGAGATGGGAGAGCAGGATAGTCAGAGGTGGAGGTATGAATGGAGGGATGTGTTTTATAAAGTTCCCAGAATACCATATTAAAATCACCTATTTAATAAGGAAGAAAAGGTGCTAAATATGATGAGGAGTGTAATGGAGAGAGATATATATAAATAAAGATAGAGTTAGTACGGATAAAAATTTCGAGAGAGAGAGAAGCAGACAAACTAAAGACATAATACAGACAGATTCAATGACACACAGAAAGTCAGACAGATAGACATACTTATGAAAGACAAAGATAACAGACACATACATACAGACAGACAGACATGACTACACAGGGTGAAACTAGACAGTGAAACAGACAGGACGTTGACAAAAATAGACAGATTCATTCATGCACAAATAGACAATATGGCAACTAACATGACAGACAGACAGCTGACCGACTGGTTCACATTAGAGAAACAGGCAGACACACGGATAAGACAGACAGATTTGACGACACAAAGAGTACAGACGGGCTTACATTCAAACACCAAACAGACGAACAGACAGTTGGGATGGCAATAGACAGGACGGATAGACTTGAGACAGATTAGAAGGCATTTATAAAGAAGAATAACACCAAATTGACCACAGCTGCGTCAGTGAGGGTAGGAGGTCTTACATCCACCAGCGTAAATAATGGTCGGTCAGTCATGTGAGAGGGGACTAAAACTGACTAACGTAGGTGAAGACTATGATGACTTAACACAGGTGATGACTTAAGCAGATGGTGAATAATCTAACCAGAATCATGGTCACTTCTCTTCATAATATATATATATATATATATATATATATATATATATATATATATATATATATATATATATATATATATATATATATATATATATATATATATATATATATATCTATATATATATACATTTTTTTATGATTTTTAACCTCTCCTTATGGCGAATATTTCTTTAACAAATTATTCTCACATTTATTCTATTCCTTCCTATAGTATACTAAGATACTTATAGTACCTAATAACCACGGCTATGATATAACAACAAGGACCATGATCATAACAACCACGACCATGATTATAACAACCACGACCATGATTATAACAACCACGACCATGAGTATAACACCTACGACTATGATCATAACAACCACGACCATGATTATAACAACCACGACTATGATTATAACAACCACAACCATGATTATAATAACCACGACCATGATTATATCAACCACGAATATGATTATAACAACCACGATTATGATTATAACCACCACGACCATAAATATAACATCCACGACTATGATTATAACAACCACAACCATGATTATAACAACCACGAATATGATTATAACAACCACAACTAGAATTATAACAACCACGACAATGATCATAACCACGACCATGATTATAACAACCACGTCCATGATTATAACAACGACGAATATGATCATAACAACCACGACCATGATTATAACAACCACGACCATGATTATAACAACCACGACTATGATTATAAAAACCACGACCAAGATTATAACAACCACGACCAAGATTATAACAACCACGACCAAGATAATAACAACCACGACCATGATTATAACAACCACGACCTTGATTATAACAACCACGACCAAGATTATAACAACCACGACCATGATTATAATAAACCATTTAATTCAAGGATTATAACAACCATTTAATCAGCGATTATAAATAAACCACGAATATGATTATAACAAACCAATAACTAGAATTAAAAACAACTACGATTAATGACTTCATACTAACGACGACCATGATTATAACAAACTAATGACTAAGATTATAATAAATTACTTAATTCAAGGATTATAACAACCACGACCATGAATATAACAACCACGACTATGATTATAAATAACCATGACCATGAATATAATAACTAATGAATTATGATTATAACAACCAATTTAATTCGCGATTATAAATAACCAACTATGATTTTAACAACCACGACCTTGATTATAACAACCACGACCATGATTATAACAACCACGACCATGATTATAACAACCACGACCATGATTAACAACCACGACTATGATTATAACAACCATGACCAGAATATAATAAACTAATGACCATGATTATAACAACCACGACCATGATTATAACAACCACGACCTTGATTATAACAACCACGACCAAGATTATAACAACCACGACCATGATTATAACAACCACGACCATGATTATAACAACCACGACAATGATCATAACCACGACCATGAATATAATAACCACGACCAAGATTATAACAACCACGACCATGATTATAACAACAACGAATATGATTATAACAACCACAACTAGAATTATAACAACCACGACAATGATCATAACAACCACGACCATGATTATAACAACCACGACCAAGATTATAACAACCACGACCATGATTATAACAACCACGACCATGATTATAACAACCACGACTATGATTATAACAACCATGACCATGAATATAATAACCACGACCATGATTATAACAACCACGACCATGATTTTAACAACCACGACAATGATTATAACAACCATGACAATGATTAAAACAACCACGACCATGATTATAACAATCACGACTATGATTATAATAACCATGACCATGATTATAACAATCACGACCATGATTATAATAACCACGACGATGATTACAACAACCACGAATATGATTATAATAACCACGACCATGATTATAAAAACCACGACCATGATTATAACAACCACGACCATGATTATAACCACGACTATGATTATAACAACCATGACCATGAATAAAATAATCACGACCATGATTATAACAACCACGACCAAGATTATAACAACCACGACCATGATTATAACAACTACGAATATGATTATAATAACCACGACCATGATTATAACAACCACGACCATGATTATAACCACGACTATGATTATAACAACCAGTACCATGAATATAGCAACCACGACCATGATCATAACAACAACGACCATGATTATAACAACAGACGACCAAGATTATAACAACCACGACCATGATTATAACAACCACGACCATGAATATAACAACCACGACCATGATTACTGCTGGCGACCGCCAGTTATAACAACCACGACCATGATTATAACAACCACGACCATGATTATAACAACCACGACCATGATTATAGCAACCACGACCATGATTATAACAACCACGACCATGATTTTAACAACCACGATTATGATTATAACCACCACGACCATAATTATAACATCCACGACTATGATTATAACAACCACAACCATGATTATAACAACCATGAATATGATTATAACAACCACAACTAGGATTATAACAACCACGACCATGATTATAACAACCACGACCATGAATATAACAACCATGACCAAGAATATAACAACCACGACCATGATTATAACAACCACGACCATGATTATAACAACCACGACCATGATTATAGCAACCACGACCATGATTATATCAACCACGACCAGATTATGATATTACTCACTACGATTTCATAACAACCACGACCATGATTATAGCAACCACGACCATGATTATAACAACCACGACCATGATTATAACAACGACTGTAATTACCAACAACCAAAAACCATGATTATATAAACGTTGCGTTGCATGATTATAACAACCACGATTATGATTACCTTTGCGCGACTATGATTATAACCACAACCATGATTATAACAACCACGACAGCGATTATAGCAACCACGACCGTGATTACCAGCAACCACGACTATGATTATAGCACTACTATGATTATAACAACCACTACTATGATTATAACAACCACAACCATGATTATAGCAACGACGACCATGATTATAACAACCACAACCATGATTATAACAACCACGACCATGATTATATCAACCACGAATATGATTATAACAACCACGATTATGATTATAACAACCACGACTATGATTATAACAACCACAACCATGATTATAACAACCACGACCATGATTATAACGACCACGACCATGATTATATCAACCACAAATATGATTATATCAACCACGAATGAGATTATATCAACCACGATTATGATTATAACAACCACGATTATGATTATAACAACCACAACTAGAAATATAACAACCACGACAATGATCATAACCACGACCATGATTATAACAACCACGACCATGATTATAACAACCACGACCATGATTATAACAACCACGACCATGATCATATCATCCACGACCATGATTATAACAACCACGACCATGAATATAACAACCACGACTATGATTATATAAACCACGACCATGATTATAAGAACCACGACTATGATTATAAAAACCACGACCATGATTATAACAACCACGACCAAGATTATAACAACCACGACCAAGATTATAACAACCACGAGCAAGATTATAACAACCACGACCATGATTATAACAGCACGACCATGGTTATAACAACCACGACCATGATTAACAGCTTGCGCATATGATTACAACAGCCACAACTTCGGTATAACAGCACGACAATGATCCGCCAACCACGACCATGATTATAACAACCACGACTATGATTATAACACCCACGACCATGATTATAACAACCGCGACTATGATTATAACAACCACGACTATGATTATAACAAGCACGACCATGATTATAAAAACCACGACTATGATTATAACAACCACGACTATGATTATAACAACTACGATCATGATCATAACCACGACCATGATTATAACAACCACGACTATGATTGTAGCAACCACGACCATGATTATAACAACCACGACCATGATTATAACAACCACGACCATGATTATAACAACCACGACTATGATTATAACAACCATGACCATGAATATAATAACCACGACCATGATTATAACAACCACGACCATGATTATAACAACCACGACATTGATTATAACAATCATGACCATGATTATAACAACCACGACCATGATTATAACAACCACGACCATGATTATAACAATCACGACCATGATTATAACAACCACGACCATGATTATATCCACGACTATGATTATAACAACCATGACCATGAATAAAATAATCACGACCATGATTATAACAACCACGACCAAGATTATAACAACCACGACCATGATTATAACAACTACGAATATGATTATATTAACCACGACCATGATTATAACAACCACGACCATGATTATAACCACGACTATGATTATAACAACCATGACCATGAATATAGCAACCACGACCATGATCATAACAACAACGACCGCCAGTTAACAACAACAGACGACCAAGATTATAACAACCACGACCGCCCAGTTATAACAACCACGACCATGATTATAACAACCACGACCATGATTATAACCACCACGACCATGATTATAACAACCACGACTATGATCATTACAACCACGACCATGATAATAACAACTACGACCATGCTTATAACAATCACGACCATTATTATAACAACCACGACTATGATTATAACAACCACAACCATAATTATAACCACCACGACCATGATTATAACAACCACAACCATGATTATAACAACCACGAATATGATTACCTTTAACCACAGCGCAGGTTATATAGCCACGACCACTTGATTATGCTGCTTGACCATGAATATAACAACCCGACCAAGAATATAACAATACGACCGCAATTATAACAACCGACCATGATTATAACAACCCGACCATGGTTGCTGCCCAACCCGACCGCTGATTATATCAACCACGACCATGATTATAACAACCACTACTGCGATTATAACAACCACGACCGCAGTTATAGCAACCACGACCATGATTATAACAACCACGACCATGATTATAACAACCACGACTATGAATATAACAACCAAAACCATGATTATAACAACCACGACCATGATTATATCAACCACGAATATGATTATAACAACCACGATTATGATTATAACCACCACGACCATAATTATAACAGCCACGACTATGATTATAACCACAACCATGATTATAACAACCACGACAATGATTATAGCAACCACGACCGTGATTATAACAACCACGACTATGATTATAACAACCACTACTATGATTATAACAACCACAACCAAGATTATAGCAACGACGACCATGATTATAACAACCACAACCATGATTATAACAACCACGACCATGATTATATCAACCACGAATATGATTATAACAACCACGATTATGATTATAACAACCACGACTATGATTATAACAACCACAACCATGATTATAACAACCACGACTATGATTATAACAACCACGACCATGATTATAACAACCACAAATATGATTATAACAACCACGAATATGATTATAACAACCACGATTATGATTATAACAACCACGATTATGATTATAACAACCACAACTAGAAATATAAACAACCACGACAATGATCATAACCACGACCATGATTATAGCCACGACCATGATTATAACAACCGACCATGATTATAGCCGACCGCCAGTCACCAACGTCGACCGCAGTTATAACAACCCACGACCATGAATATAACAACCCGACTGTGATTATAAACTACGTGCATGAGTTATGAAACCACGACCATGATTATAACAACCACGACCATGATTATAACAACCACGACCATGATTATAACAACCACGACCATGATCATATCATCCACGACCATGATTATAACAACCACGACCATGAATATAACAACCACGACTATGATTATATAAACCACGACCATGATTATAAGAACCACGACTATGATTATAAAAACCACGACCATGATTATAACAACCACGACCAAGATTATAACAACCACGACCAAGATTATAACAACCACGAGCAAGATTATAACAACCACGACCATGATATATAACCGACCAAGATTATAACAACCACGACCGCCAGTTATAACAACCGACCATGATTATAACCGGCTATGATTATAACAACCATGACCGCCAGTTATAATAACCGACCATGATTATAACAACCACGACCATGATTATAACAACCACGACAATGATTATAACAATCATGACCGCCAGATTATATAACCACGACCATGATTATAACAACCACGACCGATTATAACAATCACGACCGCAGTTATAACAACCGACTATGATTATAACAACCGCGACGCCAGACCATAACCAACCCGACCGCCAGTTATAACAACCGACGCAGTTATAACAACCGGCAATGATTATAACAATCATGACCGCCAGTTATAACAACCACGACCATGATTATAACAACCATGACCATGATTATAACAACCACGACCATGATTATAACAACCACGGCCATGATTACAACAACCACGAATGTGATTATAATAACCACGACCATGATTATAACAACCATGACGATGACTATAAAAACCACGACCATGATTATAACAATCACGACCATGATTATAACAACCACGACTATGATTATAACAACCATGACCATGAATATAATAACCACGACCATGATTATAATAACCACGACCAAGATTATAACCACGACCATGATTATAACAACCACGAATATGATTATAATAACCACGACCATGATTATAGCAACCACGACCATGATTATAACCACGACTATGATTATAACAACCATGACCATGAATATAGCAACCACGACCATGATTATAACAACCACGACCATGATTATATCAACCACGAATATGATTATAACAACCACGATTATGATTATAACAACCACGACTATGATTATAACAACCACGACCATGGTTATAACAACCACGACTATGATTATAACAACCACAACTAGGATTATAAAAACCACGACCATGATTATAACAACCACGACCGTGATTATAACAACCACGACCATGATTATAACAACCACGACTATGATTATAACAACCACAACTAGGATTATAAGAACCACGACCATGATTATAACAGCCACGACCAAGAATATAACAACCACGACCATGATTATAACAACCACGACCATGATTATAACAACCACGACCATGATTATAGCAACCACGACCATGATTATATCAACCACGACCATGATTATAACAACCACTACTATGATTATAACAACCACGACCATGATTATAACAACCACGACCATGATTATAACAACCACGAATATGATTATAACAACCACAACTAGAATTATAACAACCACGACAATGATCATAACAACCAAGACCAAGATTAAAACAACCACGACCATGATTATAACAACCACGACCATGATTATAACCACGACCATGATTATAACAACCATGACCATGATTATAACAACCATGACCATGATTATAACAATCACGACAATGATCATAACAACCACGACCAAGATTATAACAACCACGACCATGATTATAACAACCACGACCATGATTATAACAACCACGACC
>NW_024714402.1:0-5000 GCF_018991925.1 Homarus americanus
ACTAAACGTGATTTTGGCAACCTGTGGTGTAATAGTCAGCATACTCGCCTTGCAAGCGAGTGGATCCCTGTTCGATTCCCGGACGGAGTGAAACTATGAGCATTTTTTTTTTACGTCATTTGGCTTTCTATTTACCAGTAAATGGGAAGCTGGATGTTAATCGATTTGCGGATCTTATTCTGGAATAATGGTTAGCCAGTGCAGTGCCGAGTTGTCCGGTCTTCTCGAACTATTCATTGAAACTGGGTCATACAACTCGTTAACTTAGGGTGTGGTTGTGGTGTTGGCGACAGATTCTAACACCTTAAACAAATTCACGCCTAGGTTGCTCTAGAGCCGGCCATCCTCGTACACAAAGGGCAACCATTATTGTTACGTGTATAATATTACCATCACTACCACAACCAGCATTATCACTACTATTGTCATCTTCTCAACTATCATCATTCCTTCCCTCTTCCTCCTCATGCCTCCATATTTCAATAATAATGGTCTCAATTATTATTATTATTATTATTTTTATTATTATTATTACCGTATTATTATTATTATTATTATTATTATTATTATTATTATTATTAACAATTCAACATGTGGCTGGAACAACAGTAGAAATTAGAAATAAGATAAAAAGTTGTATTAATTTAACAATTAAAACACAAACAAGAACCACAGGTACAAGTCGATCAGTTTTTTATCATGAGAGAGAGAGAGAGAGAGAGAGAGAGAGAGAGAGAGAGAGAGAGAGAGAGTCCCTGGGTCACTGTTACGTTATGACAAAGTTGTTGGTAAATATATGGTATGGAAATTGTGTTGATACTCTCTCTCTCTCTCTCTGTGTCTCTCTCTCTCACACACACACACACCAACCACAAACAAACAACACATCACAAACAAACAAGCAAGCAACAACACAACACAAACAATAATGACACCACAAAAAACATCATTCTAAAAAACAAACAAAAACAATAAAACAAACAAACATACCAACAAACAATCAAACAAACAAGCAATCAAACAAACAAACAATATATCGAACAAACGAAGAATAAAACAAAACAAACAAACAAACAATAAAACAAACATACATAAAAACAATCAAACAAACTTAAAAACAATAAAAAAACAGACCCTCTTCAACAAACCACCACCACCAAGGACTTCACTAACCTACCACCTCCACCACCACCTCCTACAACACTATTTATAATCCCAAAACTTCCCAAAGGTCACTCCTGCCTCGGTGACCTTTCGGGGTTAACACTGCCCACTGGTCCAGATCTGGCGAGAAAACTGCCCCCACCCAAAGGTCACTTGTTGGGTGTCACAAAGCGCCTGCTGGGTGATTTAGGTGAGTCTTCCCCCGCCCTCCCCCCTCTCCAACCCAGGGTCACAGTGTGTAAGGTTAAGGCGTTTGAATTTTAATTAAGTTGATGATGGTGGTACAACAACAACAACGACAACGACGACGACGACGACGACGACGACGACGACAACAAGAACAAGAAGAACAAGAACAAGAAGGCTAGATTACGTTAGGTTACGTTAGGTTAGGTTAGGCTAGATTAGGTTAAGTTAGGTTAGGTCTGGTCAGGTTACATTATGCATGAAGGTATTCATTTATATGTATATTTATAATCTACAGGATCGTTTATGGCCAGTCAAAGGCTTCTAGAAAAGATAAATACATAGAAGATATCACTAATGGCCAATTATCCCTATTTAGTGTAACATACAGTATATATTAGGTGGAGTTCCGCTTTCATTTGTTTGTTTTCGTATTATGTAAGTCATTTATTTGTTAACATTTAGCTTAGAATAAGTAAATATTATACAAAACAAAACACTGAAAAACTCACAAGTGAATTTGTAACATATAATCAAGTCGAGATAATATTACCAATACCACGTGCTGGTCAAGCTCCGAAAGAGTTGTCCGGGGGTCTAGCTAACCTCTGGTCGGGGCTTGACCAGCACGAAAAAAAAAATTTTTTTTACTAAACGTGATTTTGGCAACCTGTGGTGTAATAGTCAGCATGCTCGCCTTCCAAGCGAGTGGACCCCTGTTCGATTCCCGGACGGAGCGAAACTATGAGCATTTTTTTTTACGACATTTGGCTTTCTATTTACCAGTAAATGGGAACCTAGATGTTAATCGATTTGCGGATCTTATTCTGGAATAATGGTTAGCCAGTGCAGTTGCCGAGTTGTCCGGTCTTCTTGGACTATTCATTGAAACTGGGTCATACATCTCGTTATCTTAGGGTGTGGTTGTGGTGTTGGCGACAGATTCTAACACCTTAAACAAATTCACGCCTAGGTTGCTCTAGAGCCGGCCATCCCCGTACACAAAGGGCAACCATTATTGTTACGTGCGTAATATTACCATCACTACCACAACCAGCATTATCACTACTATTGTCATCTTCTCAACTATCATCATTCCTTCCCTCTTCCTCCTCCTGCCTCCATATTTTAATAATTATCGTCTCAATTAGTATTATTATCATCATTATTTTTATTATTATAAATACCGTATTATTATTATTATTATTATTATTATTATTATTATTATTATTATTATTATTAACAATACAACATGTGGCTGGAACAACAGTAGAAATTGGAAATAAGATAAAAAGTTGTATTAAATTAACAATTAAAACACAAACAAGAACCACAGGTACAAGTCGATCAGTTTTTTATCATGAGAGAGAGAGAGAGAGAGAGAGAGAGTCCCTGGCTCACTGTTACGTTTTGACAAAGTTGTTGGTAAATATATGGTATGGAAATTGTGTTGATACTCTCTCTCTCTCTCTCTCTCTCTCTCTCTCTCTCTCTCTCTCACACACCAACCACAAACAAACAACACATCACAAACAAACAAGCAAGCAACAACACAACACAAACAATAATGACACCACAAAAAACATCATTCTAAAAAACAAACAATAAAACAAACAAAAACAATAAAACAAACAAACATACCAACAAACAATCAAACAAACAAACAATAAAACAAACAAAAACAATAAAATGAACAAACATACATAAAAACAATCAAACAAACATAAAAACAATAAAAAAACAGACCCTCTTCAACAAACCACCACCACCAAGGACTTCACTAACCTACCACCTCCACCACCACCTCCTACAACACTATTTATAATCCCAAAACTTCCCAAAGGTCACTCCTGCCTCGGGGACCTTTGGGGGTTAACACTGCCCACTGGTCTAGATCTGGCGAGAAAACTGCCCCCGCCCAAAGGTCACTTGTTGGGTGTCACAAAGCGCCTGCTGGGTGATTTAGGTGAGTTTTCCCCCGCCCTCCCCCATCCCCCCTCTCCAACCCAGGGTCACAGAGTGTAAGGTTAAGGCGTTTGAAGAGGAGGAGGAGGAAAAGAAGAAGGAGAAGAAGGAGGAGGAGGAGGAGGAGGAGAAGGAGGAGGAGGAGGAGGAGGAGGAGGACAAGAACAAGAACAAGAAGAACAAGAAGAACAAGAACAAGAAGAACAAGAACAAGAAGAAGGCAAGATTACGTTAGGTTACGTTAGGTTACGTTAGGCTAGATTAGGTTAAGTTAGGTTAGGTCTGGTCAGGTTACATTATGCATGAAGGTATTCATTTATATGTATATTTATGATCTACAGGGTCGTTTATGGCCAGTCAAAAGCTTCTAGAAAAGATAAATACCTAGAAGTTATCACTAATGGCCAATTATCCCTATTTAGTGTAACATACAGTATATATTAGGTGGAGTTCCGCTTTTATTTGTTTGTTTTCGTATTATTTAAGTCATTTATTTGTTAACATTTAGCTTAGAATAAGTAAATATTATACAAAACAAAACATTGAAAACTCACAAGTCAATTTGTAACATATAATCAAGTCGAGATAATATTACCAATACCACGTGCTGGTCAAGCTCCGAAAGAGTTGTCCGGGGGTCTAGCTAACCTCTGGTCGGGGCTTGACCAGCACGAAAAAAAAAAAAAAAATTTTACTAAACGTGATTTTGGCAACCTGTGGTGTAATAGTCAGCATGTTCGCCTTCCAAGCGAGTGGACCCCTGTTCGATTCCCGGACGGAGCGAAACTATGAGCATTTTTTTTTACGACATTTGGCTTTCTATTTACCAGTAAATGGGAACCTAGATGTTAATCGATTTGCGGATCTTATTCTGGAATAATGGTTAGCCAGTGCAGTTGCCGAGTTGTCCGGTCTTCTCGGACTATTCATTGAAACTGGGTCATACAACTCGTTATCTTAGGGTGTGGTTGTGGTGTTGGCGACAGATTCTAACACCTTAAACAAATTCACGCCTAGGTTACTGTAGAGCCGGCCAACCTCGTACACAAAGGGCAACCATTATTGTTACGTGTGTAATATTACCATCACTACCACAACCAGCATTATCACTACTATTGTCATCTTCTCAACTATCATCATTCCTTCCCTCTTCCTCCTCCTGCCTCCATATTTTAATAATTATCGTCTCATTTATTATTATTATCATCATTATTTTTATTATTATAAATACCGTATTATTATTATTATTATTATTATTATTATTAACAATACAACATGTGGCTGGAACAACAGTAGAAATTAGAAATAAGAGAAAAAGTTGTATTAAATTAACAATTAAAACACAAACAAGAACCACAGGTACAAGTCGATCAGTTTTTTATCATAAGAGAGAGAGAGAGAGAGAGAGAGAGAGTCCCGGGCTCACTGTTACGTTACGACAAAGTTGTTGGTAAATATATGGTATGGAAATTGTGTTGATACTCTCTCTCTCTCTCTCTCTCTCTCACACACACCAACCACAAACAAACAACACATCACAAACAAACAAGCAAGCAACAACACAACACAAACAATAATGACACCACAAAAAACATCATTCTAAAAAACAAACAATAAAACAAACAAAAACAAACAAAAACAATCAAACATACCAACAAACAATAAAACAAACAAACATACATAAA
>NW_024714403.1:0-19607 GCF_018991925.1 Homarus americanus
GGATTTGAACCCACGATCTTATAATTGTGACCGGGGAACGCTACCTCTGGGCAACCAGGACAATAAATGCAGTCCTAGACTCTACTATATTTCACACAAAGGCTGTTCAACGACCTTATGGTGCCATGAACCTCTAATGGGGACCACCCGTGCCGGTTAGGTGATAAGAGCAACGTTTTACCAAATCCGGCTTGGAAACACGAGGATCCATATATATTTCATTAGCCCAATAGAGTAGGCGGACTTCTACATATAATCAGCACCTCACCCCACCAGGATTTGAACCACGATCTTATAGTGTGACGGAGAAAGCCCTCTGGGCCACCAGGACAATAAAAGCAGTCCTAGACTCTACTATATTTCACACAAACCCTGTTCAACGACCTTATGGCGCCATGAAACTCTAATGGGGACCACCCGTGCCGCTTAGGTGATCAGAGCAACGTTTTACCAATTCCGGCTCGAAACACGAGGATCAAAATATATTTCATTAGCCCAATAAAGCACTCAGAATTCTACATATAATCAACACCTCACCCCACCAGGATTCAAACCCACGATCTTATATTGTGACCGGGAAACGCTACCTCTGGGCCACCAGGACAATAAAAGTAGTCCTAGACTCTGCTATATTTCACACAAAGCCTGTTCAACGAGCTTATGGCGCTGTGAACCACTATAGGAGACCACCCGTGCCGCTTAGGTGATCAGAGCAACTTTTTACCAAATGCGGCTTCGAAACACGAGGATCCATATATATTTCATTAGCCCAATAAAGCACACGGACTTCTACATATAATCAACACCTCACCCCACCAGATTTGAACCCACGATCTTATAATTGTGACCGGGGAACGCTACCTCTGGGCAACCAGGACAATAAAAGCAGTCCTAGACTCTACCATATTTCACACAAAGCCTGTTCAACGACCTTATGGCGCCATGAACCTCTAATGGGGACCACGCGTGCCGCTTAGGTGATGAGAGCAACGTTTTACCAAATGCGGCTTCAAAACACGAGGATAAATATATATTTCATAAGCCCAATAAAGCACTTGGACTTCTACATATAATCAACACCTCACCCAACCAGGATTCAAACCCACGATCTTATAATTGTGACCGGGGAACGCTACCTCTGGGCCACCAGGACAATAAAAGCAGTCCTAAACTCTGCTATATTTCACACAAAGCCTGTTCAACGAGCTTATGGCGCTGTGAACCACTATAGGAGACCACCCGTGCCGCGTAGGTGATCTGAGCAACGTTTTACCAAATGCGGCTTCGAAACACGAGGATCCATATATATTTCATTAGCCCAATAAAGCACACGGACTTCTACATATATTCAACACCTCACCCCCCCAGGATTTGAACCCACGATCTTATAATTGTGACCGGGGAAAGCTACCTCTGGGCCACCAGGACAATAAAAGCATTCCTAGACTCTGGTATATTTCACACAAAGCCTGTTCAACGAGCTTATGGCGCCGTGAACCTCTAATGCGGACCACCCGTGCCGCTTAGGTGATCAGAGCAACGTTTTACCAAATCCGGCTTCGAAACACGAGGATCAATATATATTTCATAAGCCCAATAAAGCACTCGAACTTCTACATATAATCAACACCTCACCCAACCAGGATTCAAACCCACGATCTTATAATTGTGACCGGGGAACGCTACCTCTGGGCCACCAGGACAATAAAAGCAGTCCTAAACTCTGCTATATTTCACACAAAGCCTGTTCAACGAGCTTATGGCGCTGTGAACCACTATAGGAGACCACCCGTGCCGCGTAGGTGATCAGAGCAACGTTTTACCAAATGCGGCTTCGAAGCACGAGGATCCATATATATTTCATTAGCCCAATAAAGCACACGGACTTCTACATATAATCAACACCTCACCCCACCAGGATTTGAACCCACGATCTTATAATTGTGACCGGGGAATGCTACCTCTTGGCAACCAGGACAATGAAAGCAGTCCTAGACTCTACTATATTTCACACAAAGCCTGTTCAACGATCTTATAGCGCCATGAACCTCTGATGGGGACCACCCGTGCCGCTTAGGTGATAAGAGCAACGTTTTCCAAAATCCGGTTTGGAAACACGAGGATCCATATATATTTCATTAGCCCAATAAAGTACCCGGACTTCTACATATAATCAACACCTCACCCCACCAGGATTTGAAACCAAGATCTTATAATTGTGACCGGGGAACGCTACCTCTTGGCAACCAGGACAATAAAAGCAGTCCTAGACACTACTATATTTCACACAAAGCCTGTTCAACGATCTTATAGCGCCATGAACCTCTGATGGGTACCACCCGTGCCGCTTAGGTGATAAGAGCAACGTTTTCCAAAATCCGGTTTGGAAACACGAGGATCCATATATATTTCATTAGCCCAATAAAGTACCCGGACTTCTACATATAATCAACACCTCACCCCACCAGGATTCAGACCCACGATCTTATAATTGTGACCGAGGTATGCTACCTCTGGGCCGCCAGGACAATAAAAGCAGTCCTAGACTCTACTATATTTCACACAAACCCTGTTCAACGACCATATGGCGCCATGAACCTCTAATAGGGGCCACCCGTCCCGCTTAGGTGATCAGAGCAACGTTTTACCAAATCCGGCTCGAAACACGTGGATCCATAAATATTTCATTAGCCCAATAAAGTACCCAGACTTCTACATATAATCAACACCTCACCCCACCAGGATTTGAAACCACGATCTTATAATTGTCACCGGGGAACGCTACCTCCTGGCAACCAGGACAATAAAAGCAGTCCTAGACTCTACTATATTTCACACAAAGCCTGTTCAACGACCTTATGGCGCCATTAACCTCTAATGGGGACCACCCGTGCCGCTTAGGTGATCAGAGCAACGTTTTACCAAATCCGGCTTCGAAAAACGAGGATCCATATATATTTCATTAGCCCAAAAATGCATGCAGACTTCTACATATAATCAACACCTCACCCCAACAGGATTTGAACCCACTATCTTATAATTGTGAACTGGGGACGCTACCTCTGGGCCACCAGGACAATAAAACCATTCCTAGACTCTGCTATATTTCACACAAAGCCTGTTCAGCGACCTTATGGCGCCGTGAACCTCTAATGGTGACCACCCGTGCCGCTTAGGTAATCAGAGCAACGTTTTACTACATCCGGCTTCGAAACACGAGGATCCATATATATTTCATTAGCCCAATAAAGCATGCGTACTTCTACATATAATCAACACCTCACCCCACCAGGATTCAAACCCACGACCTTATAATTGTGACCGGGATATGCTATCTCTGGGCCACCAGGACAATAAAAGCAGTCCTAGACTCTACTATATTTCACACAAAGCCTGTTCAACGACCTTATGGCGCCATGAACCTCTAGTGGGGACCACCCGTCCCGCTTAGGTGATCAGAGCAACGTTTTACCAAATCCGGCTCGAAACACGTGGATCCATAAATATTTCATTAGCCCAATAAAGTACCCAGACTTCTACATATAATCAACACCTCACCCCACCAGGATTTGAAACCACGATCTTATAATTGTCACGAGGCAGCTACCTCCTGGCAACCAGGACCAATAAAAGCAGTCCTAGACTCTACTATATTTCACAAAGCCTGTTCAGCCTTATGGCGCAAGCCAACCTCGTAGGGGACCACCCGTGCCGCTTAGGTGATCAGAGCAACGTTTTACAAATCCATTGAAAACGAGGATCCATATATTTCATTAGCCCAAAAATGCATACGAACTACGCCCTGTAATCAGCACCTCACCCCAACAGGTTGGAGCCACTATCTTATGGTGTTATGAACTGGGGCGCTACCTCTGGGCCGCAGGACAATAAAACCGTTCCTGAACTCTGCTATATTTCACAAGCCTGTTCAACGGCCTTATGGCGCCATTGAACCTCTAATAGTGACCACCCGTTGCAGCAGGTAATCAGAGCAACGTTTTACTAAATCCGGCTTCGAAACACGAGGATCCATATATATTTCATTAGCCCAATAAAGCATGCGGACTTCTACATATAATCAACACCTCACCCCACCAGGATTCAAACCCACGACCTTATAATTGTGACCGGGATATGCTATCTCTGGGCCACCAGGACAATAAAAGCAGTCCTAGACTCTACTATATTTCACACAAAGCCTGTTCAACGACCTTATGGCGCCATGAACCTCTAGTGGGGACCACCCGTGCCGCTTAGGTGATCAGAGCAACGTTTTACCAAATCCGGCTTGGAAACACGAGGCTCCGTATATATTTTATTAGCCCAATAAAGCACTCGGACTTCTACATATAATCAACACCTCACCCCACCAGGATTTGAACACACGATCTTATAATTGTGACCGTGGAACGCTACCTCTGGGCCACCAGGACAATAAAAGCATTCCTAGACTCTACTATATTTCACACAAAGCGTGTTCAACGAGCTTATGGCACTGTGAACTTCTAATGGGGACCACCCGTGCCGCTTAGGTGATCAGAGCACCGTTTTTCCAAATGCGGCGTCGAAACAAGGAGGATTCATATATATTTCATTAGCCCAATAAAGCACGCGGACTTCTACATATAATCAACACCTCACCCCACCAGGATTTGAACCCACGATCTTATAATTGTGACCGGGGAACGCTACCTCTGGGCCACCAGGACAATTAAACCAGTCCTAGACTCTGCTATATTTCACACAAAGCCTGTTCAGCGAGTTTATGGCGCCGTGAACCTCTAATGGGGACCACCCGTGCCGCTGAGGTGATCAGAGCAACGTTTTACCAAATCCGGTTTCGAAACACGAGGATCCATATATCTTTCATTAGCCCAATAAAGCATGCGGACTTCTACATATAATCAACACCTCACCCCACCAGGATTCAAACCCACGATCTTATAATTGTGACCAGGGTATGCTACCTCTGGGCCACCAGGACAATAAAAGCAGTCCTAGACTCTAATATATTTCACACAAAGCCTGTTCAACGAGCTTATGGCGCTGTGTACAACTATAGGGGACCACCCGTGCTGCTTAGGGTGATCAGAGCAACGTTTTACCAAATGCGGCTTCGAAACACGAGGATCCATATATATTTCATTGGCCCAATAAAGCACGCGGACTTCTACATATAATCAACACCTCACCCCACCAGGATTTGAACCCACGATCTTCTAATTGTGACCGAGAGACGCTACCTCTGGGCCACCAGGACAATAAAAGCAGTCTTAGACTCTGCTATATTTCACACAAAGCCTGTTCAACGAGCTTATGGCGCCGTGAACCACTATAGAGGACCACCCGTGCCGCTTAGAGCAACGTTTACCAAATCCGGCTTGGAAACACGAGGATCCATATATATTTCATTAGCCCAATAAAGCACGCGGACTTCTACATAAAATCAACACCTCACCCCACCAGGATTCAAACCCAAAATCTTATAATTGTGACCAGGGAATGCTACATGTGGACCACCAGGACACTAAAAGCAGTCCTAGACTCTGTTATATTTCACAATGCCTGTTCAACGAGCTTATTGCGCCGTGAACCTCTAATGGGGACAACACGTGCCGCTTGGGGACCAGAGCAACGTTTTACCAAATCCGGCTACGAAACACGAGGATCCAAATATATTTCTTTAGCCCAATAAAGCATGCGGACTTCTACATAAAATCAACACCTCAACCCACCAGGATTCAAAACCAAAATCTTATAATTGTGACCAGGGAATGCTACCTGTGGACCACCAGGACACTAAAAGCCGACCTAGACTGTTATATTTCACACAAAGCCTGTTCAACGAGCTTATGGGGCTGTGAACCACTATATGGGACCACCCGTGCCCCTTAGGTGATCAGAGCAAAGTTTTACCAAATGCGGCTTCAAAACACGAGGCTCCATATATTTTTCATTAGCCCAATAAAGCACGCGGACTTCTACATATAATCAACACCTCACCCCACTAGGATTTGAACCCACGATCTTATAATTGTGACCGGGGAACACTACCTCTGGGCAACCAGGACAATAAAAGCAGTCCTAGACGCTACTATATTTCACACAAAGCCTGTTCAACGACCTCATGGCGCCATGAACCTCTAATGGGGACCACCCGTGCCGCTTAGGTGATCAGAGCAACGTTTTACCAAATCCGGCTTGGAAACACGAGGATACATATATATTTCATTAGCCCAATAAAGCACTCGGACTTCTACATATAATCAACACCTCACCCCACCAGGATTCAGACTCACGATCTTATAATTGTGACCGGGGTATGCTACCTCTGGGCCACCAGGACAATAAAAGCAGTCCTAGACTCTACTATATTTCACAAAAAGCCTGTTCAACGACCTTATGGCGCTATGAACCTCTAATGGGGACCACCCGTGCCGCTTAGGTGATCAGAGTAACGTTTAACCAAATGCGGCTACGAAACACGAGGATCCAAATATATTTCTTTAGCCCAATACCGTACGCAGACTTCTACATAAAATCAACACCTCACCCCACCAGGATTCAAACCCAAAATCTTATAATTGTGACCAGGGAATGCTACCTGTGGACCACCAGGACACTAAAAGCTGTCCTAGACTCAGTTATATTTCACGCAAATCCTGTTCAACGAGCTTATGGCGCCGTGAACCTCTTCTGGGGACCACCAGTGCCGCTTAGGTGTTCAGAGCAGCGTTTTACCAAATCCGGCTTCGAAACACGAGTATCCATATATATATCATTAGCCCAATAAAGCACGCAAACTTCTACATATAATCAACACCGCACCCCACTAGGATTCAAACCCACGATCTTATAATTGTGACCGGGGAACGCTACCTCTGGGCCACCAGGAGACTAAAAGCAGTCCTAAACTCTGTTATATTTCACACAAAGCCTGTTCAACGAGCTTATGGCGCCGTGAACCTCTACTGGGGACCACCAGTGCCATTTAGGTGATAAGAGCAAGGTTATACCAAATCAGGCTTGGAAACACGAGGATCCATATATATTTCATTAGCCCAATAAAACACGCGGACTTCTACATAAAATCAACACCTCACCCCACCAGGATTCAATCCCAAAATCTTATAATTGTGACTAGGGAATGCTACCTGTGGACCACCAGGACACTAAAAGCAGTCCTAGACTCTGTTATATTTCACACAAAGCCTGTTCAACGAGCTAATGGCGCCGTGAACCTCTAATGGGGACCACACGTGCCGCTTGGTGACCAGAGCAACGTTTTACCAAATCCGGCTACGAAACACTAGGATCCAAATACATTTATTTAGCCCAATAAAGCACGCGGACTTCTACATAAAATCACCACCTCACCCCACCAGGATTCAAACCCAAAATCTTATAATTGTGACCACGGAATGCTACCTGTGGACCACCAGGACACTAAAAGCAGTCCTAGACTCTGTTATATTTCACACAAAGCCTGTTCAACGAGCTTATGGCGCCGTGAACCTCTAATGAGGACCACCAGTGCCGCTTAGGTCTTCAGAGTAACGTTTTACTAAATCCGGCTTCGAAACACGAGGATCCATATCTATTTCATTAGCCCAATTGAGCACGCACATTTCTACATATAATCAACATCTCACCCCACCAGGATTCGAACCAACGATCTTATAATTGTGACCGGGGAACGCTACCTCTGGGCCACAAGGACACTAAAAGCAGTCCTGAACTCTGTTATATTTCACAAAAAGCCTGTTCAATGAGCTTATGGCGCCGTGAACCTCTAATGGGGACCACCCGTGGCGCTTAGGTGATCAGAGCAACGTTTTACCAAATCCGGCTTCGAAAAACGAGTATCCATATATATTTCATTAGCCCAATAAAGCATGTAGATTTCTACATATAATCAACACCTCACCTCACCAGGAGTCAAACCCAAAATCTTATAATTGTGACCAGGGAATGCTACCTGTGGACCACCATGACACTAAAAGCAGTCCTAGACTCAGTTATATTTCACGCAAAGCCTGTTCAACTAGCTTATGGCGCCGTGAACCTCTACTGGGGACCACCAGTGCCGCTTAGGTGATTAGAGCAACGTTTTACCAAATCCGGCTTCGAAACACGAGGATCCATATATATTTCATTAGCCCAATAAAGCACGGGGACTTCTACATATAATCAACACCTCACCCCACCAGGATTCGAACCCACGATCTTATAATTGTGACCGGGGTATGCTACCTCTGGGCCACCAGGACAATAAAAGCAGTCCTAGACTCTGCTATATTTCACACAAAGCCTGTTCAACGAGCTTATGACGCTGTGAACCTCTAATGGGGACCATCTGTGCCGCTTAGGTGATTAGAGCAACGTTTTACCAAATCCGGCTTGGAAACACGAGGATCCATATATATTTCATTAGCCCAATAAAGCACTCGGGCTTGTACATATAATCAACACCTCACCCCACCAGGATTTGAACCCACGATCTTATAATTGTGACCGGGGAACGCTACCTCTGGGCCACCAGGACAATAAAAGCAGTCATAAACTTTGGTATATTTCACACAAAGCCTGTTCAACGAGCTAATGGCGCCGTGAACCTCTAATGGGGACCACATGTGCCGCTTGGTGACCAGAGCAACGTTTTACCAAATCCGGCTACGAAACACTAGGATCCAAATATATTTCTTTAGCCTAATAAAGCAAGCGGGCTTCTACATAAAATCACCACCTCACCCCACCAGGATTCAAACCCAAAATCTTATAATTGTGACCGGGGAACGCAAAACTCTGGGCCACCAGGACAAAAAAAGCAGTCCTAGACTCTGCTATATTTCACACAAAGCCTGTTCAACGAGCTTATGGCGCTGTGAACCACTATAGGGGACCACCCGTGCCGCTTAGGTGATCAGAGCAACGTTTTACCAAATGCGGCTTCGAAACACGAGGATCCATATATATTTCATTAGCCCAATAAAGCACGCGGACTTCTTCATATAATCAACACCTCACCCCACCAGGGTTCGAACCCATGATCTTCTAATTGTGACCGGGGAACGCTACCTCTGGGCCACCAGGAAACTAAAAGCAGTTCTAGACTCTGCTATATTTCACACAAAGCCTGTTCAATGAGCTTATGATGCTGTGAACCTCTAATGGCGACCATCCGTGCCGCTTAGGTGATCAGAGGAACGTTTTACCAAATCCGGCTTCGAAACACGAGGATCCATCTATGTTTCATTAGCCAAATAAAGCACGCGGATTCTACATATTATCAACACCTCACCCCACCAGGATTCGAACCCGCGATTTTATAATTGTGACCGAGGAACGCTACCTATGGACCACCAGGACACTATAAGCAGTCCTAGACTCTGATATATATCACATAAAGCCTGTTCAACGAGCTTATGGCCCCGTGAACCACTATAGGGGACCACCCGTGCCGCTTAGGTGATAAGAGCAAAGTTTTACCAAATACGGCTTGGAAACACGAGAATCCATATATATTTCATTATACCCAATAAAGCACTCGGACTTCTACATATAATCAACACCTCACCCCACCAGGATTCAAACCCACGATCTTATAATTGTGACCGGGGTATGCTACCTCTCGGCCACCAGGACAATAAAAGCAGTCCTAGACTCTACTATATTTCACACAAAGCCTGTTCAACGAGCTAATGGCGCCGTGAACCTCTAATGGGGACCACACGTGCCGCTTGGTGACCAGAGCAACGTTTTACCAAATCCGGCTACGAAACACTAGGATCCAAATATATTTCTTTAGCCCACTAAAGCAAGCGGACTTCTACATAAAATCACCACCTCACCCCACCAGGATTCAAACCCAACATCTTATAATTGTGACCGGGGAACGCTAACTCTGGGCCACCAGGACAAAAAAAGCAGTCCTAGACTCTGCTATATTTCACACAAAGCCTGTTCAACGAGCTTATGGCGCTGTGAACCACTATAGGGGACCACCCGTGCCGCTTAGGTGATCAGAGCAACGTTTTACCAAATGCGGCTTCGAAACACGAGGATCCATATATATTTCATTAGCCCAATAAAGCACGCGGACTTCTTCATATAATCAACACCTCACCCCACCAGGGTTCGAACCCACGATCTTCTAATTGTGACCGGGGAACGCTACCTCTGGGCCACCAGGACACTAAAAGCAGTTCTAGACTCTGCTATATTTCACACAAAACCTGTTCAATGAGCTTATGACGCTGTGAACCTCTAATGGCGACCATCCGTGCCGCTTAGGTGATCAGAGCAACGTTTTACCAAATCCGGCTTCGAAACACGAGGATCCATATATGTTTCATTAGCCAAATAAAGCACGCGGATTCTACATATTATCAACACCTCACCCCACCAGGATTCGAAACCGCGATCTTATAAGTGTGACCGAGGAACGCTACCTATGGACCACCAGGACACTATAAGCAGTCCTAGACTCTGATATATATCACATAAAGCCTAACTAATCTAGCTTATGGTCTCGTGAACCACTATAGGGACCCCACTGTGTCGCTTTTAGGTGATAAGAGCAAAGCATGGCTTGGGAAACACGAGATCCTATATTTCATTAACCCACAGCACTCGACTTCTACATATAATCAACACCTCACCCCACCAGGATTCAAACCCACGATCTTATAATTGTGACCGGCATATACTGGCCACCAGGACAATAAAAGCAGTCCTAGACTCTACTATATATCACAAAAAGCCTGTTCAACGACCTTATGGCGCCATGAGCCTCTAATGGGGACCACCCGTGAAGCTTAGGGGATCAGAGCAACGTTTTACCAAATCTGGCTTGGAAACTCGAGGATCCATATATATTTCATTAGCCCAATAAAGCACGCGGACTTCTACATAAAATCAACACCTTACCTCACCAGGATTCAAACCCAAAATCTTATAATTGTGACCAAGGAATGCTACCTGTGGACCACCAGGACACCAAAAGCAGTCCTAGACTCTGTTTTATTTCACACAAAGCCTGTTCAACGAGCTTATTGCGCCGTGAACCTCTAATGGGGACCACACGTGCCGCTTGGGGACCAGAGCAACGTTTTACCAAATCCGGCTACGAAACACGAGGATCCAAATATATTTCTTTAGCCCAATAAAGCATGCGGACTTCTACATAAAATCAACACCTCACCCCACCAGGATTCAAACACAAAATCTTATAATTGTGACCATGGAATGCTACCTGTGGACCACCAGGACACTAAAAGCAGTCCTAGACTCTGTTTTATTTCACACAAAGCCTGTTCAATGAGCTTATGGCGCCGTGAAACTCTAATGGGGACCACCCGTGCCGCTTAGGTGATCAGAGCAACGTTTTACCAAATTCGGTTTCGAAACACGAGGATCGATATATTTTTCATTAGCCTAATAAAGCACGCAGATTTCTACATATAATTAACACCTCACCCCACCAGGATTCGACCCCACGATCTTATAATTGTGGCCGAGGAACGCTACCTCTGGGCCACCAGGACACTAAAAGCAGTCGTAGACGCTGTGATATTTCACACAAAGCCTGTTGAACGACGTTATGGCGCCGTGAACCTCTAATGGGGACTACCTCTGCTGCTTAGGTGATCAGAGAAACGTTTAACCAAATGCGGCTTCGAAACCCGAGGATCCATATATATTTCATTAGCCCAATAAAGCACGCAGACATCTACATATAATCAACGCCTCACCCCACCAGGATTTGAAGCCACGATCTTATAATTGTGACTAGGGAATGCTACCTGTGGACCACCAGGGCACTAAAAGCAGTCCTAAACTCTGTTATATTTCACACAAAGCCTGTTCAACGAGCTTATGGCGCCGTGAACCATTATAGGGGACCACCCGTGCCGCTTACGTGATCAGAGCAACGTTTTACCAAATCCAGCTTGGAAACTCGAGGATCCATATATATTTCATTGGCCCAATAAAGCACGCGGACTTCTACATAAATTCAACACCTCACCCCACCAGGATTCAATCCCAAAATCTCACACCGCTCCTGAACTAAGAAGACCTCTCAACAAGACCTCCTGCTGGACCCGGAACTGTGAAGACCGCCATCTCCCTTGTGCCATTGTTGGCCATCTTCTCGGACCGGACCACCCGCGACTGTCATCGTCCACAACAACTCACGAGCGTTCTCGGTTTATCGAGCATTAGCTTGCCCTCCCCACTGGTGGTGTGAGTGACCCACACTCCAGCTGGAGAGCAGTTATAGCGCGATATTCCAGGCGTGGTTTGAGCTCTTTTCCTTCTACTACTATTTTTCCTTTTTCGCTCTGGCCTAGGGACCTGCACCCTCAAAAGTGTATTCGTCCTGCGGTCCCTCCTGTAACCGTTCACCTCCCTCCCAGGAGATTGTGAACACGAAAGGGGGTTGGAGCAAAACCCATCCCAGCCGAGTCTTTCCAGGAAAACCGTGATCGTGCGGGTCCACCTGGAAAGAGGGTAGCAATCCTTATCCTTCCCAAATAGGCACACTTAGCTCACGTCTATAAGTGAGCAGTCACATACACTAGGAAGTAGGCTTCCCCAACGGGGCTCCGGGAGAGAAGCTCAGGAACCACTCTACGACCACCAGCCAGTGGGGAGTGCTGAAATTCCTCTGCTATTTACTCAACCGGAATAGGTAGGATCTAAAAAAAAAATAAAATAAAAATAAAAAACCGGTTATGGAGCGCGTACGCCCTACTAACCGCGATCCCCGCCTGAACCGCCAACCTGACGACCCGAACTACGACAGGCTTCGCACAGAGAAAACGGACCAGTTACGCGCCTTCAATGAAGCCCTGAAAAGTAGGAACACTGCCACCACCTCCAACAACTCCACCACCACTGCTACCGCCACTGAGGACAACTGGACGAAGGTAGAAAACAAGAAACGCCGACGTGCTTTTTCGGGAAACGAATGCCGTCAAGCAGCCCCAAAGGCACCCATCACCACCACCAGCTCTCCTCCAACGACACTGCCAAAATTCCGGATCACGAAAACGGACGCAAAAACAACATATGCCGCCGTCACAGAGATGGAAAAGCTAAATCCACTGGCCAAATTCTCAGTGCGGCCCAACCTAAAGGGGGAGATGATTATTCACCCCAAAGACAAGGACTCCGCCACCACCCTCGACACTTACCTGCAAAACACCACCACCGTTGTATCAACAAAGCTGGACCCCGCCCAGAAACTGATGAAGTCGGTAGTCCTCCGGTACCCAAAGGAACTACCTCTCGAACCCCTGGAGAACCACCCGAAGATCCTAAAAGCCGAGAGATGCTCTCCCCTGTCCGACAAGACGGCCACCACGAAACAAGTGCTCATAACGCACTACGGCTCACCCCCCAGCTCCATAGACCTCAAAACCTGGGGGATATACGAAGTGAGGCCCTTCGTCCCAGAGCCCCTGCGGTGCTTCAGATGCCAGAAATACGGGCACCATCAGACAAGGTGCACGTACAAGGAAATCTGCGCAGTCTGCGCACAAAAGCACGGCACACACTCCTGCCTCATCAAGTTGAAAAATGGGGAAAAAATTGCCCCCAAGTGTGCCAACTGCGGGGGCAAACACCACGCCTGGAATCCTGGATGCTCAGAGAGAACAAAGAGGGTCCAGGCAAACCGACCAGCAGCAAGACCGGCCCCCACCGCCTACACACCAGCCCCACCAAGTACCTTCGTGTGGGGAACCCAAAGGCCAAAACAACAAAGACAACCTCCTCAGCCAGTCAACACCCAAAGTGCAGCCCAGTTTCCTGGCCTCACTTCGGCCACACCTCAGCCACCCAAGCAGCAGACAACGACAACCACGAGAAAGGCAAAAGAAGCACACACCAAGGCACCAGAAGGAATGATACACGTATCAGACCTAGCCAAGGTACTGACAACCTTCGCGGAGGGCTTAGCCGGACTACTGGGCCACACGATCCAACCCACACAGCTCCAAATACTCATGGGGAGCGTCCTCGGGCAAGTCGCCACAGCTCCAACCAACTCAGTGGAGGAAGCCACGCCGGTCCGCATCCGAGTGACAGCCGAGGTACACTCTACACCGAAGAAGGCCACCAGAGAACCCAAGATACCGACAGCTCCCAGAAAGAAACTGGACGTTTCAACTCCCCTGAACCGAACCACGGCCCAGAAGGCAAAAACCACAGAACACGAAGACATGAACCTGATCCAGTTGGAATCGAACTTGGACATCTCCATCGAGGACCACCAGAAGTCCCCAATGAAACAGTAGTGGAAAGCATCAGCACCCTGAACATCCTAACATGGAATGCTCAGGGCATCAAAAACAAGAAACACCTCCTACAAGAAGCAGCAGCCAAGGACAAGCTTGACATCATACTGCTACAAGAAACACTTCTACAAGAACACCACTGTTTCAAATTCAGCGGTTACAAAACATACAGGAGGCATTTCACGCAGGCGTCAACAAGAGGATGTATGATCTTGGTCAAGTCAAGCATACCCTCCGCCGATGTCACGCAGCAATTTCCATGTGGGGAAAACATCGAGACACAGGCCGTCAAAGTAACCCTCCAAGAACGGGAATTAACTGTTCACAACATCTACAAGAACCCAAGGGGCTCACTGGAGGTTACTCAATTATTTGCTTCGGCCGCCGACCACGCCACACCCATAGGAGGGGATTTCAACGCACATCATCCCTTCCTAAGCTCGGCAAGCCCCACAAATGAAGACGGCCTACACCTATACACCACCTTTCAAGATACACCCGAGATCTGCCTCCTGAACACCGGAGAGCCCACCCACACTAGGGGAGGAAGGCTAGATCTAACCTTCGTCTCCAGTGCACTACAGCCTTCGGCCTCCTGGCAGATACACCCCACGCTGACCAGTGACCACTTCGCCACCCCAACAACGCTGAAGGTGAACAAACTCCCCACTCCACCCCCCCCGAGATGGAGATACAATACCCAAAAGGCAGACTGGGGACTCTTTAAGAAACACCTGGCTAAGTGGCGCGAAAAATCACAGCCGGCCGGCGCAGCACCCGTGGATGAGAAAACCCTCCACCACCAATTGGTCGAGGCGTTTCACCAAGCGGCAGAAGAGGCTATCCCAAAAACAAAACCCACATCAAGACAGTACAATGATTACTGGTACTACTGTCCCAGGGTGAAAGAACTCAACCACAGAGTGAACATGGCCCGAAGAAACTACAGGAGACATCCCACGGCAACAAACAGACATCTCCTGCAAGTCATAGTTAAGGATACCAGGGAAGAGAAGGAAGAAATAAAAAACGTAAGCTGGCTCAAGTGGTGCTCCGAACTGAACGAGCACACCTCCCTTGGCAAGATGTGGGCCCAGATCCGAAGGGCATCTGGGAAGGCAACACCACCACCACCAACCCATCCCAACCCAGAAGAGAAAGCCGAGAGACTTGCAAAACTGTTCTCTGACCGAGCAGCAACGAAAAACCTCCCGAGACAGGCGGAGGAGACACAACGGCGTCTGCGACAGGTCAGGCTCCAGATGATCGAAGAGGCCTGCAACAGTGAAGATGACACTGACAGACCATTCAACCAGCAAGAACTCCAGAAGTCGCTAAAACGAAGCAAGGACACAGCTCCAGGGGCCGACAGGATAACCTACTCCATGCTTTCTCATGCCGGTACAGCCGGACACGAGGCTCTGCTGCAAGCCATCAATGCTTCGTGGACAGCACAAAGACTCCCACCGGAATGGAAGAAGGCAGATATACTGCCCATTCCGAAGCCCAGAGAACCAGACAAACCGAGGCCCATCTCCCTTCTCAGCTGCATAGCGAAGACGGGAGAAAGAATGGCTCTCAACCGACTCAAGTGGAAAGTAGGCAGCCCACACCCTCACATCTTTGCTTACACTGAGAACACCGGCACAGGCAACAACATCGCCGAGATACTCAGCACAGTGGACAACAAACCAGCTCTGGTGGTCTTCCTCGACCTGGAGAAAGCCTTCGAACTAGCAAATCCATTGGCCATTACAACTACGCTCGCTAAAAAAGGCGTCAAAGGAAGGTTGCTGGGGTGGATCCAGAACTACCTCACACAGAGAGAAGCACGAGTACGCTTTCAGGGAGCAACCTCAAGCTACAGGGTCCATGAAAACGGAACCCCACAAGGAGGCATCCTCAGTCCAATGCTGTTGAATGTCCTGATGGAAAATCTAGTCAAACTTCCTTTCAGACAAACAGCCAAGCTCCTATGCTATGCAGACGACTTACAGCTTATAGTAAGAGGATCGAACAGACTAGCCAACACGCAACATGCACTCCAACTTATAGAAGAGGAGTGCAACAGACTTGGACTCAAGATAAATCCAGCCAAGTCGAAAGCGATGGCCATCTGCACAGACACACCAGACAAGATGCTCTCCATACAAAACACGCCGGTAGTCTGGACCAACGCCCACCAGCGTCTTGGAATCTGGTTTGACCAGAAACTCACCTTCAAGCCGCAACTCGAGTATCTCAGGCACAGGACGAAGAGCAGACACAATATAATGAGGTAGCTCACCAGCAAATCCGCAGGAGCAAACCTTCATGTGCTCAAAGCCTACTACACAGCCGCCATCAGATCGCTGGTAGATTACAGTGCTCCAGCACTCATTGGACTGAGAGAAGACCAAATAGCTAAGCTAGAAGTCATTCAAAACAATGCTCTCAGGACCATGCTCGGAGCACCCATGTGGACCAGAATCTGCAATCTGCAAATGGAAACCGAACTACCACCCCTGGCAGTACGAGTCAAGCAGGTGACAGCCGGTCTCCTCGCCAAAATCTGCAGAGCAGACAAGCCCACAGCTGCCAAGATTCGAATCAGTGCCTCCCTCCACCTCGACCACAGAGTGCGAGGTGCCACCTGGTCGCACGAGGCAAGCGAGGTCATCCGACACCTGCAAGCAGAAACACTCGTCAAGAACAACCAAGACACACGAGACAATGGTTACACTGTTCCTCCACCATGGAGCCCTCCACCAGCCACACTCAAATTCACCGACCTCGGCGACAGCAAAGCCAACCTCCAGAAGGAGGACCTCAAAAAAATATCTCTCCAAGCCATAGCCACCGAGACACCGGCTGATGCAGCATCATACTTCACAGACGGCTCGGTGGACCCAAAACATCATAGATCCGGAGCGGCCTTCTACACCCAAGGTCAGACCCTCCAATGGAGACTTTCCAACGACTGCTCCACCCTACAAACAGAACTGGTAGCAATCTCAAAGGCCCTACAACACGCAGCAACACAACACAACAAGTCCGTCATAATTCACACGGACTCGAAATCGGCCATGCAGGCGCTGCAACACAGTCAACCAAGAGACAACGTCCACATCATCACCTCGATCCTCGCACAGCTACAGGAATTCCAAAGCCAAAACCGACCAGTCGTCTTACACTGGATTCCCAGTCATATAGGGATCGGAGGAAACGACGTGGCAGACGAAGCAGCCAAGGCAGCTACACGTTCCAGTAGCGTACACATCCAAGTTCCAGCAAGTGTGCAACAGATCAAGAATCACCTCAGAAAGACTACCAAGCTCCACATCAAAAAGAGCTTCCTTCATGCACTCAACGCTGGTTCCCAATCAGCCAAATGGTACCTGGCGGCCACAAAAGGGAACCACCTTTCGCTGACAAGAAAACTCCAAGACAAACCCAAGTCAGCCTTCATCGACTACGACTAGGGTACAAGTGCTCCTGGCAGATGATCGGAAATGACGTCATGGAATGCACCTACTGTCAGGAGCCAGCAGCCAACCCACTTGAACACTATCTCCTCGATTGCGAGGTCACACAAAGCCTCCGAAACAGAACTCAAATCTCCCAAGAAACACACAACACCAGGGGCCACTCTAACCCGAAAGGCCCATACAGACCACATTCACCACCTACTCCGGGTCATCACACGATACCCACCACCCAGATAGCTTAGAAAGCATCCTCTCCCAGCAAGTGCGGACCCCAGTTCGGGGGGCGCGCCACTCCGAAACTGACCACGTCCAAGAGTGGGGGTTGGTGGTAAGCGTCCACTGATCGGGGGTCCGCTCACACTTGCAACCTGCAGTATCCTTCCAATCTGCAGGTGGGACCACCTCTAATCCCAATCTGGTCTGGCTGCTCCTGGAGCTCCAGCCGGAACCACCAAACGGGCCGCCTATAGGCAAAGGCCCGTGTCGGACTGCGGTCCGACAATCCCAACAACAACAACAACGAGACTAGGGAATGCTACCTGTGGACCACCAGGACACTAAAAGCAGTCCTAGACTCTGTTATATTTCACACAAAGCCTGTTCAACGAGCTTATGGCGCCGTGAACCTCTAATGGGGACCATACGTGCCGCTTGGTGACCAGAGTAACGTTTTACCAAATCCGGCTACGAAACACGAGGATCCAAATATATTTCTGTAGCTCAATAAAGCACGCGGACTTCTACATAAAATCACACCTCACTCCACCAGGATTCAAACCCAAAATCATATAATTGTGACCAGGGAATGCTACCTGTGGACCACCAGGACACTAAAAGCAGTCATAGACTTTGTTCTATTTCACACAAAGCCTGTTCAATGAGCTTATGGCGCCGTGAACCTCTAATGAGGACCACCAATGCTGCTTAGGTGTTCAGAGTAACGCTTTACTAAATCCGGCTTCGAAACACGAGGATCCATATCTATTTCATTAGCCCAATAGAGCACGCACATTTCTATATATAATCAACACCTCACCCCACCAGGATTCGAACCAACGATATTATAATTGTGACCTGGGAACGCTATCTCTGTGCCACCAGGACACTAAAAGCAGTCCTAGACTCTGTTATATTTCACAAAAAGCCTGTTCAATGAGCTTATGGCGCCGTGAACCTCTAATGGGGACCACCCGTGCCGCTTAGGTGATCAGAGCAACGTTTTACTAAATCCGGCTTCGAAAGAGGAGGATCCATATCTATTTCATTAGGCCAATAGAGCACGCACATTTCTACATATAATCAACACCTCACCCCACCAGGATTCGAACCCACGATCTTATAATTGTGACCGGGGAAGGCTGCCTCTTGGCTACCAGGACAATAAAAGCAGTTCTTGACTCTACTATATTTCACACAAAGCCTGTTCAACGAGCTTATGACTGTGTGAACCTCTAATGGGGACCACCCGTGCCGCTTAGGTGATCAGAGCAACGTTTTACCAAATCCGGCTTCGAAACACGAGGATCCATATATATTTCATTAGCCCAATAATGCACGCGGACTTCTACATATAATCAACACCTCACCCCACCAGGATTCAAACCAAAAATCTTATAATTGTGACCAGGAAACGCTACCTGTGGACCACCAGGACACTAAAAGCAGTCCTAGACTCTGTTATATTTCACACAATGCCTGTTCAACGAGCTTATGGCGCCGTGAACCTCTAATGGGGACTACCCGTATCACGTAGGTGGTCAGAGTAACGTTTACCAAATCCGGGTTCGAAACTCGAGGATCCATATATATTTCTTTGGCCCAATAAAGCAAGCGGACT
>NW_024714404.1:0-14095 GCF_018991925.1 Homarus americanus
CCTCCGTATGACACACCCTACTATAGCAGGGTGGGGAGGACCACTTCAGGTTGTAGATAATTTCAGCTCCCTATAGCTGAAGACACGCTTTCAGAGTCTACCAAAGGCTTGAGATACACATCTGATTCGGTGCTGAATCTCTTCATCGTTGTCTGCGATGGTAGACAGGTGGGAGCCGAGATACCGAAAGTGGGCAAAATTAAAGAGGGTAGTACCGTTAAGCTTGGTGGATGGTGGAGGTGTGTCTGAACCTTGGGCAGGTTGAAAGAGAATCTGACTCTTACGTACATTCACCTTAAGGCCGAAGTGCGAATACGCATCTGCGTAGGTGTTTAGGATCGCCTGTAGGTCGTGTTAAGTGTGAGCAACAAGGGTGAGGTCGTCTGCATACTGAAGTTAGTAATGGAAGCTACCGACACCTTTGTTTTTGCCCCAAGCATTACAAATGAGGGGGACCGATGACCGTAGCCTCAGCGCCGGTGTCAGGCAGCATCTCGAAACAGGATGACACATTGCCGTAGGTCACGATGACGCTGACGTGCTGGGGAACTTTGGTCCTGGGACGTGAGGAGTACACCCTCCTAATATGGGTCGGGCTTTGTCCAGGGTCGTCGTGCCTCTGATTTGGTGACTGTGGGCGGCCCTCACTGGTGGAAGGGCGCTGCTGCTTCCGCCGACGCTGTCCCTTAGGTTTGTTGGTCGGACAACACTTGTCGTAGTGGCCCAGACGACCACACACATTGTACTGGACGTGTTTGGCTGGGCACCGTACTGTAAGTGACCAGTGGCCCTTGCGGTCACAATTGTCGCAGGTAGACTCAGCAACTGGACACACCTGTGTTCCGTGCTGCCTACCACAGCTATTGCATAGGGAGCCGGGCGTGGGTGTGGTGGGCGTAGACGTTGGGGCAGACTTCTTGTCTTTCTTGTATTGGGACATAGCCCGTACGGCTGTAGGGGGAGCTCGGATGGCAGAGGTAGCACACCTGGCAGCCTCGTAGGAGCGACATACTGTCAATACATCCTTAAGAGAGGAGGAAGAGTCGAGGGAGGTGAGGCGTTGGACAAGCTCCTCGTCCTTAACACCCATCAGGATCACCTGCTTCAACTGGGTCTCCTCGCACTGCTGGTGATTACCGGGACATATGTCTATCTCTTCCGAGGCTCTCTTGAGTCGCACATAGAAATCATCAAAAGTCTCGCCCTCCGTCTGTCTACAGCTAAACACTTCCCTCCTGCGGAGAACTTCATTCCGCTGACCTTTGATGTGCCGTTCTAGAACATCCAGTACCTCCTTTACAGACAACAAAGACGTCTGGGGCACTTGCAGCGTATGTTCCAACAAATGCTGCGTTCCCAAAGACAGGCACATACGTAGCTGAATGAGTTCTTTAGGCTGTGGCAAGCTCTGGAGATCCACCATTGTAGCATAATCAGTCCACCGTCGCCGCCACTCACGAAAAGTCTGGAAAGTCTCATCAGGCTTCAAGGTGGGTGGGGGTTGGACAACCACTTTGGTAGAGGGCGTTGACGAGGTATCTGAGCCAGTCGGTACCTGAATAGTGGAAGGGCCAAGGGCTTGATTAGCAGTGAGGCTAGATATCAAAGCTGCAAACCGTTCGTTATCTTCCAATCTCCTTTGGTGGTCCTCAGCATGTCTTTTCGCTTCGTCCTGACGCCTCTCCTCCCTCATAAGCTTCATCAGAGCAATTATCCCTGAGGACGAGGCTGAGGGTCGAGGGGTGTGGCTGGGAGAGGGTGGGGCGTCGCCCACTGACTGGTCATCCATCTCTGTAGAGCTGTCATCCGTCTGATTCATCCGGGCACTAGGGACACCGCTGCGTGAGGTCCGGGCCATAATTACTTTATCTGTATATTGTATCTCAAATCAGTGTTGACCGGTCAGCCCGTCATACCAACCAGATCTGAGACAACAAAATTAATTGAATACACAGATAAGTAACTTATATATGTATAAAATATATATGAAGAAATGACCGCGGTCAGTGTGTTCATGCGTGGGTTGGTGTTTGAAGGCGCGGTGGAGCTCGGAGGGAGGCTAGGCGGTGGGGGGTGAGCAGTGGGAGGTGAGTTACCCTCGAGGCGGCCGGGGAAGGACGCGCTGACGCACCACTCCTCACAAATGCCCTATATCAGCCTTCCACCTTAGGGAATCCTTTAAAACAAGTACACACACTTTAACACTACACACACACGAGGGGCACTTAAAGACACTTCACAGGAAATTGCAGTCACTACACACTGCTCAAAACTCGTTGGTAATTCAAACGAATTTTTGTGGGAGACAATGGCGACGGATGACGGAGTTGACGGATGAGGTCTACCGGCCTTGATTTTACACGAACGCACTTATTTCCACTTAATCGATCACTTGATACTCACTGTGCCATGGAGTTTTCGGGGTACTTGGTTCTAACTACAGGGGCGAACATAAACACCTGTAGAGTTCTGTAGGTTCTTATTAACGGAAATATACAGGAGTGTGCTTACAAGCGCGGGTAGTCCTTACACTCCTATATGGGTCAAATGACCTCACTCTGACCTCTCAGACGACATGTGGTAAGTGGTATACTAGCAGCTTCCAGATGTCGCCAGGCACATTTATCTAAACGTGTGGTGACATGAAACAGGGGCATTGCCACACGCTACTGACTAGAGAAGTAATGTATATAAATAGGGTACATACTGTACAATGTACATAGTATACATACAGCATACATAATATACATACACAAGTCAACAGAATAATATTCTCATTTTGAAAAAAAAATAATACTGGTAACAAGTTTATTTTCTTACATTTGTAGGATTATAGTGTATTAAGAATTACCGGTTATAACTTCAAGTCAACACAATATTCTCATTCTGTAAACAACAAAAATAGTTCAAAACAATTTAATTAGCTTAGTTGAACATTGAAATGCTTATGTACTGTGACAAGCTTAGATGCCTTTCCCTGTCCTGGGCGATTTCTTACCTTTGAGTGTACAAATCCATATGTGTAAAAAATTCTCTCAACCCCTGCTGATGATGCAACAGCTGTAAATAATTGCCTAGGAACATCCATTACATTTTCTGTCATATCATTGGCAAAATACTGCCACCAAGCAAGGGGTGAGAGAGATTTTACAACATCTTTACCAAAATAGACCTCTTTAAATGGTGCACTTCTTCCATGGAAGGACATTAGTGTTGAAAGGAATGTGGAAGAGACTCGCACACATACTGTTCTGCAATGTCTCGCTGCTCAGGAGTCAGATGTCTGCCCTGATACCTTGGATCTATCACATTAGCTAGGAAATGGGCAGGTGTCAATGCTATTTCGATTCTTTATTCAAAATTATCCATATCCTTCTTATCTGTTAAATACTCCTTAATATCAGTTTTCAGTTTTACCCAGATTTCTACAGCATCACTTAATAGGGTATGTTCTCTCTGGACACAGTACAATGCCACAGCAATAGGCTTAGGTCTCTCTAAATAGTCTTCTGCAGTTCTTTTTAATGCCTTATCATTAACTTTCCTTTCAATTTTCTTATCAATGTCTTCACTATTTTCTTTGCACACTTTGACAAAGGTCTCCCAGCTCTTTAAATAAGATTCAACAGAATCTGTCACTGTGTTCCATCGTGTGTCTGATGGCATTACTAGCATTGTTCCTCCTGCTCTTCTATACAAAGATCCTGGGATGTGATGATTTCTGAAGTACTTAATGATTTCAGTAATGTGCTCCTTAATGTTCTTGATTTGCAGGTCTTGTGAAAGCAAATTTAACAGGTGTGCAGAGCAACCATATGTTATAATGGATTTATCTTGTCCGAATTCACTTCTCATTTTTGCCATATTAGCAGCATTATCTTTTACACAGCTTCTTACTGTGCATCCAAATTTGTCTTCACACTTTTTTGTAGCACATTCAGCTAATTTCAACAGATATTCAGCTGTGTGTCTTGATTCTGTGTCTATAGAGTCAACAAGATAAATACGGTTGTCCGCTGTTAAAGTTATACATACTATAGGCTCATTATGGACATTACTCCATCCATCCATGGCCATGCAAACTGTTTTCCCACTAAGTTCTTCTGAATAATTCTTAATCACTGAATCGTAGGCTTCATCCAAAAGAGACCCTCCAATTTGATGTCTATTAGGTGGAACATATCCTGGTCTTAGCATTTTAATCATCTTGATAAACTCTTCGTGCTCCACTGTTCGGAAGGGTGAATTTGTTGCCTATATATAATTAGCAACTTGCTGATCCAAAGTGACTTTTTCAGACTTAGTAGTTTTTATCACAAAACCAGTTATGCTTCTTTGATCAGAAATAATACTTATGTTGTTTAAAAAGAACATACTAAGTGATAAAAATAGAATATCTGCATATGTATAGCCTAGTGCCTACAGCCTGTTCACTCTAGCTTTGCAAAAATTTACAGCCCCTTGCTCCTTATTGACTGATATATAATGCCGGGAGAAGAGAATACTACAGTTCTTCTGAATTTCAATAGTATTTATTATCTTATTTAACAATATATTTCATGTAAATATATACATTAATAATGAGACCTTATGATATGATCAAAGTTTCGCAAAACTGGAGAGAACAGACCATAGTACAGTACATAATTCTGTAAATTCAAATAATGTTATTAGCCTGCTGTATTGCATATACTTTTCAATCATGTAGAATGAAAAGAGAAAACAGTTATTAGTAAAAAAATCATTTTGATTTAAATCATGATTTTTTTACTTTGATTTATATCGATTTAAATCATATGATTTAAATCATTTGGTTTAAATCATAACAACCCTGGCCCAAAAAATGTTTTAATGGATTTGAAAAATTTGCTCATCTTGTGCTGATCTGCATGTTTTTGTATTTCACATGCTTTATTTTTAAGCCAGTCATTCTTTAGAATGTGAAGTTCCCGCAGGGCTGCCGCCTTCTTCTTGCAGAAGGTATCAGCTATGGTCCGAGACTAAGGGTTGTTCTGCCAGTCAGTAAAAGCAGCACGCTTATCATCGATGAGTACTTTGATTGCCAGATCATTTTCATCAAACCTGTCCTGGTGTATTCTTTTGAACTGGCCGAGGGTCTCCCTGCAGGTTTTTGTCATAAAAGTATTAAGAGTATCTCATTCGGCACTGGGATTCACATTGTTTGCTGTTGGGTTGCTTATAAGTCCATGTTTGAGCTGTTTTCTGAAAGTATGTGCTACCGCTGGATCTTCCAGATGTTTAGTATTCAAACCTTTTCTGGGGGCTTGCTGCCTTCGCCGTTTTGGGGCGACGAGAAGTGAGAGCTTGGATCTGACCAATCGATGGTCAGTGTCACAGTGGTCTGAGCCACGCATGGCACGGGTGATGAGGACATTTCAACGAGCTCTTTCTCTGACAATGATGTAGTCAATGAGATGCCAGTGTTTGGATCGTGGGTGTTGCCATGAACCCTTGAACTTGTCGGCCTGCCTAAACAAGGTATTAGTGATAGTGAGGTTGTATGCAGCACACTTGCTGAGGAGGAGTTGGCCGTTGGGTTTACACTTGCCTAGTTTATTTCTCCTTTTGGTTCCCTGCCAATTGTTAGCATCTCTGCCAACTCTGGCATTGAAGTCGCCATGGAGTACAACCTTGTCTTCTCTGGGGATAGAGGTTATCACTCTGTGAGTTGGCCCTCGTCTGGGAGCCGTGATGCACTGATGGCTGCTATGTCGATGCTATACCTAGCCAGCTCTTTTGCCACAAGGGCAGTTCTTCTTTCAGGACGTGCATATGGGCATCCAGAAGGGTCCTGACATTCCGTGCAGCGACCGTAAGAGGCTGTATGGTTTGTTTTTGTTGGATCTGTGATTTTGGTTGTGTTTCTTACAGCATGAGGATGACCTTACTGGGTACGGTTGCCCAGTCAGGTTTGGTTTTTAGGCAGGCTATGTTTAGGGTACCTTTTCTAGGCCCCCCTCCCCATGTGGGGTGAGCAGAGTGGTTCCCCGAAAGGGCTGTTCAGTCGCACAGACAGTACCGGATTGCACTGCTGCCTAGACCCCAATGCATAAACGACCATCTTATCTGTGCCGCCCATGTGCAAAGTTGTGACTAGGGACTGCCGGCAGTCATCTCTGGCTGTCCCCATCGCCACTCTTCCGTCGCCAAAGAACTTTGGGAGTATAGGGGTTTTGATGATGATGACAGGTATTATATATGCCTTGGGAATAAGGACGTTCATGTGACGGGCAAGTCAAAGGGGATGATTGAAACACGCCTGTTGACGCATTCAATATTTATTGATGTGGTCAAAACCTGCAGAGAACAAGGCGATCATTAGTATTACATGGTGATCTATCTGATATATAATTAGTTAGTATCACGTAATTTATCTTAATTATAATTGATTATTGAGCATAGTGACACGATACAAAGTTCATAGCTCTGTTAATCTTAGCTTTGCTTCATTTTGCATTGTTTTATTACTCCAGGTTAGGCAGAAACGAGTAGACGTAATTAGTCAACAAATATTTCAGTACCGAGGGGTATGTCTTCACTGTTTGTACATACAAGTGCGAGTCAAGGCAGATCAGTATGGTGTTCCAGGAGACAACAGTACTGCATAAATTGTCTCAGCACAAATTCTTGGACAGGATTGTGTGGTGTTTATCAGTGCGAGGAGAAGGCTGCTTCTTAGAGCATCACTCGAGGGAGCGATCTCCTCCAGTCCAGGCGGCCACGCCACCCTTTAAACCATTCATTTAGCAGCATCAGGACCTCTTCTCCGTAAACACCGCCCACCCACCAATCTTTGTTCGGGTAAGGCAGTAAACGCCAGCACTCACGCGCCAATACTCACTCGCCAGTACTGACGCCGGCGGTAAACACCCGCCGCATCTGGCGAGGTCACAGGTCGCGTGGGGGAGGGGGGGCATACCTCGATAGTGCGATCTGTGTCATGAGAGCCGCGTCACCCTTTAAACCTTACATTCAGCAGAATCAGGACCTCTTTATCCGTAAACGCCGCCCCCCCCCCTCCCCTAGCCGCCACATCTCACGAGGCAACAGGCAGTGTGGGGAGAGGGGGGGGGGCTGAGAGATCCAATGTTTGTTCTGGGAAGGCAGCGATCGTCAGCAACTGACACCAGCATTTATAAGCCAGCTGCGATGACAGGTATGATGATCTGGATGATGGCTACGCATGAGTTGATTTATATGGTGAGGCAGGAGCGCAGGCTGCAATCACACATCTTGGCTCTCCATTTTCCTGATCCAGTGATGCAAGTGTTGAGACGACTAGGGAGAGGGAGACTCGCAATGGAATGTGGATAGCCTTAGTAGCCTGTCCAGGCATTTCCTTCGTCCGCCTGTTTAGTCGTTGGTTTTCCATGGTGGTCACCTCTTCCAACTACACCACCGTTGTGGTCTTGTTGGAGCTCTTTAAGCATGTCTACCTGAAGTGGGGCTCCACCACAGATTTTTTGTTGAGGGTTTACTCCCATAGCCTTATACCTGCCAAGGTTAATCCGCAAGGCAGCGGGGCGGTGGTTGGTAGGCACAAGGACGTGTCCTCATTCTAGTGGGCCTGGTCGCTGTCCCTCTGGGGCCCACTGCTACTCCGAGATCCCCTGCTGATATACCCTGGGCCCACAAGGCACCCAGTTACCGTGTGATGACACGAGGAGGCACAGCAGGAGTATTGATGGTGAGGGAGGCTGTGTACTGGCAAGTTGCTTCCCTGTTCGCCACGAAAGGTAGCCAGCGGCGGCAGCTGAAAGCGAGAGGGAGCATGCAGTGTTTGCACCATAACACTAACATAATGTTGCTACTCTAGACGCATTTCACCACCCTGTGTGTGGCTATACACACACACACACACACACACACACACACTCATTAATGTTCGTATAAATGATTATAATGAACAAATTAGCGACTTTACCTTCAATAAGTTCCGTCTGACACTTGAAGAGAGAATAAAAACGTCACTCCTCACGTTCCAGTTATCACGAATCAATTATTTCAAGATATTAACAATTAAACACTTCTGGTACTCAAACAGATTAAGACGATTTTTGTTGAGCGGTGAATGTGTTGGTGCAGTGTGAGTTGGACAGACGAGTTGTATGGTGTGGCTGAACTGAAGTGCTTGAGATTACTGACTGAAGTAGAAATAGCCAGTCGTGATGTACTGATAGATTCAAGACACGTTCTGCTGTTGATATTAGAGGAGGTAAACACCTGGATTCTTCCACGTGCTTATACACCATAAGACACCACACATCAAACGCCCACACACCATCACACACCACACATCATAACATATCACCACACTCCACACACCCCATGCCACCATACATCCCATACCTCCACATACCATCCCACACACATTAACACACCACCACACAACCACACAGTACCACACACTACACACCACATACTACCATACAGTACACACCGCATACTACCATACACCACACACCCACGCACCAAAATCTCAGTTACGCACCAAACTGCGACACACCCTGAGGCCACAAAACACAGCCATAAACCACACACTCACGCATGCATAAAATAAAGCCACACAATATATCTTGTTACGACCGTGTCGTATTTTTCTATTTTTTTTTTTATATAACATGCTTCCATGTTCCATATTATTCCTGTAATGATGTGTTGTATTTACTATTATATAATCTAGTCACCTTAACCCTGTGCTGTTAAGGTTTTAACTGTTATTATTTGTTCAAACCCATTTTGTATTGTAACCAGCATTCTTTGTTCTCTAACGACCATCTGCATCGTTAAACGACCCACCGGCGGGTCGTGTGGCGGGAGCCGACCTTATATATAGGACCCACCAACTGACGGAGTTAGTTCAGTCCTCTTGTCATACAGTTCACATCCTTTGAGTGACACTCGTCACCTGTTATTTCTACTTAATTTATTTGTGTTGTTCCTGTCGCCACCAATGTGGTATATCTATGTGAGTACCTATTTATGCCTATTTGTGTCCATCAGTATTTGCTTAGATACATTTAAGTAATTCAGTGTTGTTTCACGTTAGTTAATTTCAGTGTTAGTTTTTATATGTTTGTGCAGTGTTAACGTAATCCAATGCTTTATTTTTATTCTTTTGATGTTTCGATGTTTAGTATCATTTGTGACTTAAAAGTTTCGATGGTGAATCTATTTGTTGTGACAGCCTACGAGGCTCTTTATTGTGTTAATATTTAATTAATTAAATTCTTAAAGGTTTACTTTATTTATTTTTATTCCCTTTTAATTTACTTCACATTTTTGTTTGGTTACGCCTAGAAACTGGATATTTAAGTAAATTAAGAGACGGCGTAACAATCTTTACAATCAACACAGACATACAAAAAACAAACAAACAATCACATGCGGATAATTACATACCTCACAGCCACTTCTCACTGTTCTCTATCTCTCCTTTATCCACTGTTCTCAACCACGCCCTAACCTAACCTAACCACGTTATAAAAAAAATACACTGCTAGATTATCACGGTACCACCCATATGTTTTTAATAAGTAGACGAGGTTAGAGGTTAGATTAAGTTGTTAGGATGGGTTAGGTTGAGATAGGATAGGTCAAGGTGGGATGGTTTGGGTTAAGATAATTTAGGTTAGGTTAAGGTGGGATGGGTTAGGGTGGGATGGGTTAGGATGGGATAGGTTAGGTGGGATATGTTATGGTGGGATGGGTTAGGTTAGAAATATGATAAGTTTACTAAACAAGTGAGAAGCCAACGCTCCATTGCATGAAACTTACTTTTACTTCTCTTTTTTTTTTTACCTAGGAGCGGATACTCAAAGATATTGTATCTTCCAGCTGACTCTGTAAGTCGACCCTCGAGGGTGTAAGTTTCTCTCTGTAGCGATACTCAAAACATAATATCCGCCATCTTGTGACGTCATATATTGTATCTGGAGGCCATAACTTACAGGACCTTCGGAGCTCCTGTAATGGAATAAACCCGGACTTAGCGTGTACAGTATATTTCCTGATTGCATGAACAATATATGCTTTTCATGCTATGATAAATCTCATTAAAGCTATTTTATCAGGGAATACTACAGAAAATAGGTTTCATGTGTTATTTCAGTGGAAAATAATATTCAAATATAAAATCTAATCAGTTAAAATTATCTTACAAACAGCAGTTGTGTTTGTTTATGTTTAACAGGCAAGATGAAGTTGATCGATCGTGCTTTGCAATGTGAAACGAGATAACGAGACGCTTTGAACCCTCTTCACATAAGCAGGGCCCCCTAGAGCTTAGAGGGAGCCCGGGGTAGAATTAAGATGCCCCAAGATCAAAGTATACCGCATTTATTATCACTTTTTCACACCCGGAGAATTATAGAAGCCAAATTATCCAACGCTAATAATTTGTGTACGTCTATATATCTCTCATCGTTTGGGGACCCAAAGATGTCGGGGGCCCTGCACATAAGTGAGGAACACTTGTTGAGGCTCTACTGTACATATTTCCTCGATGTGAAATTTTGAAGCTAAGTAAGGAATTAGACACCTTTTTAAGGCGGTGCTTCTCATAGTATTTTCAATTATAAATTATCCTACTAGTTTCTTGAATCGTTAAGCTGTGTTTATGAAGTTTTTTATTATAAATGATATAGATATTAGGTAATAAGTTGTGACTAACATTTGAGCTACTTCATTCTTGACGGAATTGGTGAACTTTCTCCCAACTCGAGCCGTAAAATTAACTTAAAACTAATTCTCTATGACCTCTCGTACGTCTACGGGAAAGGGTCGCGGAAAGGGGACGTGATTGCTGCCCGTATCATCATTGGGTATGAGTTTGCTTGGGAGATTGGTATCCCTGCATCCCCTGAGCAACGCTCTTGTGCATTATGCAGAAGACCCGACAGCAGCACCCTTATCCACTACCTCCTAAGATGTCCCCACACACAACGCTTCCGTGACGCCTGCTGGACCACCACTCCAAGACCCCCTGACGGAGACACGATGATCCTCCCCATACTGGCCAAATATTTTGTAAATAACATTGATTATGTGTTAAAGGAATATCCTTCCTTCCTTCGGCTTTAGTAAGCCCCTTTATAATATTTATACTGTATATACTTGTCACACTTGCCAGATGCTTCTGGTGTCATTGTACAGGGGTACCTAGTGACAGCACTAGGATCCCACTTCCTCTATCAAGGAATAAACAATTGAAATTGAAATTGAATTAAACTAATTCTCGGGCGTCATTTTTCACTTTGGCGGTGTTTTGTTGTCCAGTTTCCCCAAGAAATCATTCTTCCTTTTTGTTACCTTTTCCAGCATAGCTAAAACCTCTTCACTTAAAAAAATCGGGTGTCTTTTGAGAGCTGGGACTTCCATCTTCTGCTTCACTAGGTCCCGACGAGATATTTGTCCGAGTATTAAAGGAATGTAAGGAAGAGCTTAGTATGTCCTTAGCAAACTTATTTAACATGTCATTAAAAACCGGTGTAGTAACAGAATCCTGGAGGATAGAGAATGTGATGCCGATTTTCAAGAAGGGAGATATATCACTATCCTCAAACTATACCATCCAATTAGTTTGACATCAATTGTAGGCAAATTTCTGGAAGCAATAATTTCAAACTCAATTCGAAATCACTGCGAGAAACACAAATTGATCAATGATTTCCAGCATAGCTTCACAAGTGGGCGCTTGTATCTGACAAATCTAATAGAATTTGTTTCAACTGTTTTCGAATCAGTGGATGACGGAAAAATTATGATGTGGTTTATCTTCACTTTAGCAAAGGCTTCGACAGGGTCCCCGCGAAAGACTAATATGAAAAGTGGAGGCTCGTGAAATTGGAGACGTTGTAAATTGATTAGGGCGTGATTACAGGGCAGGAGACAGAGTCAGCATTAGTGGCACTAAATCCGATTGGGGTGACGTCACTAGTGGAGTACCCCATGGCTTAGCACTTGGATCGTTTCTATTTATTATATACATAAACAACATAGATATAGGCGTGTAGGAAGCAACAAAAGTAAACTTGCTGACGACACTATACTAGTGCGTGCAATTAAATCTGACGAGGACTCGGCAAAACTACGGGAAGTTCTAAACAAATTTTTCGCATGGTCTGAAAAATGGCAGATGAAATTTAATGTGGACAAATGTAAAGTATTTAGCCAAAGAGATGTAAACAAAGAAACCAGATACCAGATGAACAACGTTGTTATAGAGAAATCCGACTGTGAGAAAGACTTAGGAGTAATGATAAGTACGAATCTTAAACCAAGGCAATAATGTGTATTTGCTCGAGACAAAGCTAAAGAGTGTTATTAACAAGACTAGCGAGATTATATCTTGCGCTTGTGAGACCTCACTTTGATAATGGAGTTCAGTTTTGGTCACCGTACTACGCAATGGATATCAAATCCCTAGAAAGCAGACAAGCATGCAGGAGAACGTGAAAAGACTAATCCTGGTCATCAGGAACGTTGATTATAGAGACAAATTAAAGCATCTGAATTTGCACTCCCTCGAGCGACGTAGAGTGAGGGGCAATATGATTGAGGTGTATAAATGGAAGTCGGGGTTAAACAAAGGTGATATAACAAAGGTACTTAAATTATCCAACCAGGAACGAATTGTAGTAATGGTTTTAAATTAGACAAATTTAGATTTAGGCGAGAGACAGGTAAACACTGGTTTGGAAATAGAGTAGTGGGTGAATGGAATAGGTTACCAAAGATCATCATTAACTCAAACACTCTTGGTAGCTTCAAATATAGTTTGGTTGAATATATGAGCAAAAGGGGTTGGGTGTAAACGGGACTACCCAGTATGGGCCAATAGGCCTGCTGCAGTTTCCTCTATTCTTCTGTTCTTTTGTTTATAAACCTCGCGCCCTCAAAATAGCTGATATCCTTAGCTTGTGATTGGTCGGTATGTTTTGAAAGCACAACTGTGATTGTCTAAATAGCCCTCACGAAGGCTTACTCTACAATATTTACATTCGAGTTACAATACCTTTACAGCATCACAAAATAGTTATGAGTTTGGGAGATTTACAATATTATTAACAGTTTGTAAGTTTGATTACTGTGAAGCCCGGTACAAGATAGCCGAGTGTGTAACTTATGAGATGTGCTGAGACTCCGCCCCCTGGTACTGTACAAATCTGTCAGATGATTGCGTCTCCTATTAACTGTATGAAGGTGGCGTCAAAAACCTGTCACTTCTGTTTAAGTTAAGATTCATCACAAGTTTTTAGTTGTGTTCATTAATGGACAAACAGTATTACTTTACATTTACCTGTAATAATGTTAGGTCGATCATGCGCCAGGTTGTGTGTGATATTTTCCGGAGCATTTGTTGAGTACAAGTCACCTTTATGTGTCGTTAACTTAAATACAAACAAGCAACACCTGTTATCTAAATTAAGTAGGCAATACATGCACCTGCATAAATAACTTCAATAAACTATAACTTTCCAATTGTTATAAGGATTAAACACAAGCTGGTTAATTTGGGTAGTTTTAAGGCTTTACCTTCACTAACACGTCAGGTAATTAAAGAATCCTGCCCTTGTGATGACCGCGGCGCCGTACACAGCGACACCGTCTCCACTCCGATTGCACTAACGGATCTCTGACTTGCTTTAATAAATTTTCATATTTATAACCTAACCTAACCTAACCTAATCTAACCTATATTAGCCTAACCTAATCTATCCTAATTGCACGTAACGTAAGCCAACCTAACCTGATCAAACATAATTTAACTTAACCTAAGTGTTACGAACCCCGCCACCAATTGTCATGATCTACCTACCCAGCACCACGAGCAACGCCATCTAGGGACGAAACACGAGTATGACTCGTCTATAACCACACCGCCTCTTCCATATCCTGTCACCTCAAAGTCTTTGTCAACAGCCCCAGTTCGAGGAAGAGTTCGTCTAACTGTAAAGTGACCACAGACACCTATCCTGAAACCCAGACTCATAACAGCGACTACCTACTGTCCTCACAATACTCAGCCACCGTCAGCCAAATCACCAGCACTTTCTACATTTGTAACTTATAT